>NW_019212998.1:44716-84860 GCF_002532875.2 Varroa jacobsoni | reverse complement strand
GCTTCTACGGCGCGCCAAAACATTTATTAGATCCACCAACTAACTACTGCAGTTGGCTCAACTGTTATTATCGTTTAAAATCTGGCGCTCAACAAACATCAGTGTGACCGAACGTTTAGCCAACCGAAATATTTCTCCGTCAGCCATCTCAGTTAGCCAGCCAGCCAGCCAGCCAGACGATAAAGGACTCAAAGGTCGCTCTTTAAAAATGTCCACCATCGCCGCCCCCGTCATAGCCTACCAGAACGACGACGGGTCATGGCTGTGATACCTGAATGTTGTTTAGCTGATATAATAAGCAGTTGTACCGCCAGCTACCCGGGTCGATTTCTGTCTACCATTCTCACATTCATCTATGTGGGTACACAAGACACACAAAGCATACGGACCTACACAGGGACTCGCGAGCCCGTTGATAAGGATAACACTTTTCCCGGTCTCCATTCGCCTGCGTTTGTGACTTTTTTCACTCTTCGAGCAGAGCAGCGCTTTCGAGGACGCGGGTGGAGCATGACTGGTTTCAGCTGAAGTTACTGCTGCCTGATGACAATGGCGGTAGTCAAAACAAGACGTAGATCGGTGAATTTAGCTGGTTTAGGAGTCTGCGAAACTGATCGTTAAACTCGGCAGATCGTTTCGCCCCGAAACAGAAGCGTGTTCTTGGACCGAATTATACATAGAAGAGGGAGATGAATAACAAGCTGATACGACGCAGGATAGGGCATTCTAAAAAGGACCTCTTCAATTTCCAATATTTACATTGTTTTATGACAATTTCGAGATTAGCTGAATGGGACAGAGGTACAGATAGCGCGATGATACGTGATGAGAATGTGTTGGACGGGCAAAGTTAACAAGGCTACGAATCAACCTGAACGATCGACGGCGCGACATCACTCTACGACGATCCGGATCCTAAAGAGACTAAACAGCTGGTGATTGGCTGTGTAGGAATACGAAGGGCCAAAAGAAAAAACGATAAGAACGCATTCAGTTAAAAAAAACATTTTTAACCGTTCGACACCCTAATAGAGACTTGTATTAGATGAATTTTAGCTGCAATAACAGAAAAGCTAACGGCTTTTTCGTTTACACTGCCGTCCTATTACAATCAATGAACTTGAATTTGATACTGCCTGTATAGTTCTAGCACAGGCTGAGCTGGATGACGTTCTGATTTCTTGCATAGAAATAGGTGTGATACAATGAATTGCTGATGAAGCATCTTAAACGATTTTTCTCTTTGTTCTAATCTATGCTTCCCCATTGATAACCCAGCGTCTTTGCGATCAGGCCACTTCGCTCAGCTTCCCCAGCTGACTCCACTAACTCGTCAGCAACAGCAGTTGGTCGCTGGCATTTGGCTAAGGCGGTTCTGTTTATTCGATTGATGTATCTTCTTTTTTCCCAGTAATCTTGCCATAATAATAGTAAACCAGAGTGTGTGCGGGGTACAGGCCAGCGGGGGCGTCGTGTCACCCGAGGGTAAGAACAACAGCAGTCGTTCGGTTACGACTTTACCCTGAGCCGCTTCTTTCCATTTCAATCAGCCTAGTGCTTCTTTTCGGCTAGAATTGTTCTCCTCGAATGTTTGTTTGGGTATTGCCGATTATTGCATTTGTTTGCTTGTGACCCCATTTCCCCCGGTACCGGTGAAAACTCGTTCGCTTGACCAGTACTGTCTGACACGAAGGCGTTGAGGGTGCCGTTTCAAGCTAGCTACTTCACGATGAAATGAAGTTAGTGGACGAATAGATGAGTTCTTGGGGTTGATGTGTCATGGTGGATGCCATTAGCTGGACTCGGGTTCTTGTATGTCTGGTTTCTCTGCATGGGGTGTCTAGCTAGTAGATAGATGGCTTTGCAAGCTGTGCAGAGTAGAGGCCTGGCATTCTGCATATTATATAACTGTCCGTACCACTTATAGAATATGGCTCGAACGTTTCTATTTTGAGAAGATCTGTGTCATAGCTCGTGAGAACAAATAGGTCAAGTTGAGATATTAATCGTCCTTGAGATCTGTATAAGATCTGCTTCGCAAATCATTCCGGCCGAGGAAGGTATGCGATAAAATTGTACGTTTTTAGTCTATTTACACATCTTAAGCAATAGGTAAAATTAAGCCGGGTTCATATATCGAGCACTTCGCAGATACCGACTGATAAGTATAGGCGAGTGTATCTGATGACCAGTGTAATCCAAAATCTATTGCGTTTATCTACAGTTAGAGTTTATTCGATGGTAGTGTTTGTTATAAGCGCCGGAAATGTGTATTTTTATCTGCTTGTACACACATATAATTTATGTAATGGCATATAAAGGCAACAATCAAACCGATCAGCGTTACGAGGATTGCAATGAAACGAGACCTTGCTACCGCTCATGTTTTTTTTCATTATGCATGGCTGAATGGGCTGGGGTCATAGTGTTATGTTCTGTTACACTGAACAAAAACAGCAGAATATCGAAAACACCTATTACTACAATTAATGTTTTTTTAATTAAATTTGCTGACCATTTATGGTGTAGATTGAGGACAATGCAAACATTGAGTTTCGACCAGTTGCTCAGCTATCGATCGACGGCTCTAGAGTGAACGCAATCAAAACTAACGATAGCTTCAAAAAGATTGATATACCTTCAGCTAACTCGTCGCTCAGTACGTAGATGCACGTACATACATTTTTCAGCAACGCAAAACAAGCCATTTTTCACTCACGTGTTGATATATGGGCCACGATATTCGCAGTTCCTCCTTCGTGAAATTCGGTCATACCCGAGTCTGTCTCTCGGTAATGTGTAATATTCGGAGTTCCTAAAAGCGGCCGGCAACCGCTGTGCTTCGTGTCGTGCACCAGAGTCGTCTACGAAGGTAGAGTGCTCGTTAGCTTCGCTTGACACCGTCGAAAATGTCGAAAAATTCAACCTTCTATTGTACAATGCGCTTGGCAAAAGTACAACCTATCCGCAGGAGGTTTGGCGGTATCGGCAACTCACCGTTCAAATAAGTGTCATCGACACTCACCAGTTGCTTCTGAAGTTAGTAGGATACGCTTCGCGAAGATAGCAGAATACAAACGCACGCGATTACACTTAGGCTGAAAAGATAAAAGGGAGAACTCTATGGAGCATACGGGAGCCGCGTTTGATGCATTAACATTTCAGAGATATGACTCCCTATTGATGTAGAAGTTTTGAATACACAGGAAGCCGAGGGCTGTCCGTTAGACGGTTTCATAAGCAACATGAATCTATGCGCCTCGACAAATAATGAGAATTTTTTTTAAGTTTATTAGGCATAGGAGTCGAGGCAATGTGGGACTGTAAGTTGGTTGCCTACCCTTAGCGACTACTATAATCGGTTTCTAGAGCTGGACAGCCAATAACTATGTTGTTGTTAGCAAGCCGGCAACACTTGAAACTTTGCAAAAGAATCATTCACTATAAGGTCTAGCGTATACGATACATTTCTACCGAAAATGCATTTAAATGCCTTTCGCTGAACTTCGAAAGAGCATAAGTTTTTCTTATATTGAACCAGCCACTTGGTGTGGGGTATGTAGCCGTCTTTCGTTGCCTCAAGTTTTTTCAGTTTATTTTTTCTTTTGCTCAAAAAAATAGTTTGAGCATATTAAAAAAAAAATAATAATAATTGAAATCATCGTCAGAATTTAACTTTGATTAAAAAATCTACTTTACTTCAAGTATTTGTTATTGCCTGTAGGACAACTCCAGCGTTCTACGGGCTCAACGAAAATATCAATATTTCACTATAAGACGCTGTTGCTCACAACTTTTCGAAGTTTCACGGTCCTTTGTTGGCCCTTGTACTACGTGCAGTTAGGCATATTTGTTAGCACGTTCGTGAGACCTAAACGCCCTTAACAGTTATTGTACTCCACTCAAGTACTTAGGGTGAGTTAAGCATCAGAATATTGAAGTGTGTTTTGCCCTCCGCCCTTCCCTGAGTAACTGCACTGGACGGAAACTAAGTATTGACGGACGAAGTGGTCGCCTCGGCGATCGGTGCACGAAAGCCGTTGTTCGGGCGGGTCTGCCGCCGTTATCGTCTGGCTAGCTGGCTGGTAAAGCGAATTTAAATCGATATTGAAGGTTAAGTTGAAGGCTAAATGAAAGTTGACCTTATAACGGGTCTCGAAATTGTTTGGGTTTGATCTCTGAGCGCACGACAGGATACTCTCAACCTTCCATTCGATTAGTAGGGGACACAGTCAGGATACTGTGGTCTATGGGGCGCGTGCCCATCGGCAAGCAATACCTACTCCCACCTCACTTCAGATTGAAGTCTTTTACCCTCATAGTAGAAACAGAAGTAGCTGTGGCGAACCACGAACGGCACGTGATGGACCACTTAAATGGACTGCGCACATTTTATAGATCCATATTAGTTCTACGCCGCCCGTGCTGTTAGCTTAATCGACATTTAATGTTAAATTTCAAGCGGTTAAACTGTTGGCTAGCCACGATTATCCTCAATATTAGACAACTGATCTAGAGTTGACGTAACTAGAGAAATCGGGGGTCTTGAAAAAAAAATATATATATATATATATATATACAGATAAAATGTCCAGTTGGGGGGAAGCATGTGAGTTAACTTTGAATGTAACGAGCATGTACGAAAATATGAAGACCTTTGTTAGCTTTACATATACACTAGATTTAGCCTAACTAGAAGGGTACTAGTAAGTTGACGTTGGTGTACTCTTCTTACTCCACCGACACAACGGGATGAATGATTTTTGTGGAGGTGTTTGCGTAATCTAAGACTTGCTTTCAAATAACCCGCTTCTATATCGCATTCGAAACCAATAAGACACTGGTCAATCCAATGTCTTATTGGTTTCAATTAGAATTGAAGTTCCAAATCTGTACAAATCGAGGTTTCTGATCAGCATTGAAACACTCTCAAGTAATTCGTTAGACGAAACTGTGCCTTTTGCTACTGTTGGTGGAGTCGCTGGCGCCAACGTTGTCATAGTTATTCTTCTATTTATAAATCCTATTCTATGTATTAATCTGATCATAATATATCACTCATGTTTTTCAACATCGACTCGATCATTAAAAGCTGATCAGCTGCAAGAGCTCCAGTACGGACTCAGTCGGGTAACGGCTGCTACCTCTGTCTTTTATCGACACGCTTCTCGATTTCGTTCGTTGTATCCAGCCGGCCTATGGCGCTCGCGTGAGCCACCCGGTAAAACGTCAACAAAGTCAGACACGCCACATAGTCCGATCTTAGAAGCAGAGGGGCGACCAGCACAGCGGTGGCATTATTAGCAAGCAAAGAAATGGGGGCAGGCATATCATGTTGAGCCGTAATTGTTTACTCATTCAAATTATGGCTATGGCATTTTTTTTTTCTAATTTGAATTCGAATTCAGTGCTGCTACTATGCACGCGTTGCTTCACTTTTATTGACTTTTATTGAGTTCTTGCCAGCGAAAGACCCACTTCGTATTGTTGTTACGTTCCTGTTCTAACACTGACTGGCGGATGAGGTACTCGGATACCGAGCTCAATCAAATCTCTCAAGTTTACTACGGTAAGTCTAAATTATCGTATGCTGCACATGTTTCTAGGCGCTCCTGTTGAGCTGAGCTGCTTTCTGTGATCACCGGATACTATGTTGATGGCCGGTCAAAGTAAATGGGTCATTGCTGATATACTGAAGCTGAAGCAGAAAATTTTCAAAGAAATACGACCGTAGAATCTATAAAAGGATAAAGCTTTGTGTGCCGTCGCTCATTTCTCACTATATATACACATATAGATGCGCTGATAAGATCAAATAAATCGTCTCAAGTGTGACCTAACACGATATCATTACACTGTGCGAACGAGAATAGAGAAACCGAGAACAAATTTCCATTTAAACTGTTTTCTTTTTTTTTCATGAATACGTAATGCTCCTAGGCGCGGCCATTGTGTAGAAGAAATAGCCAGCACGAAACAACCTATTCGTAACTAACCAGTATCTTCAACTTAGTGTTAGTGTTAACTAACACTAAGTTGAAGATACTGATTAGTTTAATCAAAACGAGCTATTTGCCCGTAAAGTTACTATGGGCGACACGGGACCCATATTGATAAGGACCTGAAATGCACAGCCGTGTCCTTGAATTTCTGTAAAAAAAAAAACAACAGTATCCATCGTTAGCGCTATCCTATCGAAAATTATAAGGGTTGTCATTCATTTTATAGTACAGAGATCTCATATGAAAGAAAAATTTCTCATTTCCAATGAGTTTTCGCTATCCAAAATTGCAGCGCCCACATAATTCTTTATATTATTGGAAACCTGCTAAATTTTCAGATAAATTGCTTTCCATTGAAAGGATTGCGATCCAATTCATTAGTATATATTATATAGTGTTTATGCTTTTTTCTATAATCATTGATATTTTTGCTATGGGGTGGGGGAGGAACGTTTGACAGCGTCCAAATGCGCAGATACGACCTCTTTTCTATTCGGGACACATGTAATTCAGCAATAGTTATTTTGGCACTATTTCCATTTATGATATTGGTAATGGCAGGCTGTATTTCAAGTAGGTGTCCTCACTATTTAGATTGGCTTCAGTGAGAAAAGCTGGTTCCCATCCTAGTTAAAAAAAAAACTAGGTAATTTCTTGTTATTCAATTTTGCGGTAACTGAGTTAACAATGTATCCGCGGTCAGTAAATGACAAACGACACAAAATCGATTATAAAACCCATTCATACTCTAATCAGCTGTCTACCTGAATGATATCAAAAAATCCACGTACGTTTGTTTGGCACGCTGTACGGCGTGCGTTACATGCTTTTGCCTTTGATTTTATCAGATTTTCCTGAACTCGTGACGGCTAGAAGCCTTCGAACAGATGTGAAGTAGTCAAACGAGATGGGTTGACTGAAGGCGTGAGTATGCGAGTTTGACTTCAGACAAATTTAAGCTTATTCTTATTCTATCGTAGATTTCCTCTGGTTTGATTAATAGATATACTTGCCAAACTAGTGACACTGTCGAATACTGAGGATTTATTTATTAGGTGTCTCCCGTCATGTGAGGATCTGAAATGAGTCTGGATAATTCAGGTGAAGATTTGTGAACAGAGTTCGGCAAGGTTTACAGTGAGTGGAATTAGAGGACTACCATGTGCGTTTCTAACGTACAATGAAATTTCCAATATGTGAAAATGGATTTAACACGTTTGTTGTCTTTTTTTAGGGCTCATGCGTTGCGGCATGATAGAGCTATCTTAGCGGAGAGGCATTAAAATGTAGGCAAATTGATCGGGTATAGCTCTTCGAACTCAACCAGCATACTCATGACAAATGTCTAACGTGTATATGCCGAGTACAGAGTTGTAAATTCCAGCAATCAACCCGGTCCTAAGAGGACATCAATGCAGTACTCATGCGCAAAGGTTCCCATGCATAACAACACGCTCAGCTTCCTTCAGATCAGAGTAATATTCTATACAGAGATATTGTACGTTGAAATTTTTTCCGCTGGCTGACGCGTTCTGCAATCGAATTCGACATATATTCCTTACGACAAATCATCTTATCATAGACGTGTACCTATCACAAGATAACACCTAACTGAGCCACGATCATTTCGGAGAGGCTGCTCTGCTTAACCCAAGGAACAGAATTACAAATTAGCCCAGCCTCAGGCCGTCCCAAAGAGACAGCACAGACGACAAGAAAAACGGCAATAAGGACTTTTGTCGCCTTGATTATTGGTTGAATCACCTAAAACAACACAATGAACATGAATCCCTCGACTCGCTAACTTCTCGACGGCCGTCTTGCCGAAGGCCAACGAACCGTGCGGGCAGTTACGAGTAGGCAAACCCTTAAAAGTCGTACATTTCTTCCTTCGGTGAGGGTAGGCAGAGCCTGAATCGTCCGTTAAATCTAATGATACGACAGTGACAGCGAAATGTGAACGCGTCTATTCCTAATCTCGAATCCTATAATCATACGGCGATAGTAATTGCCAATATTATTACTAGTGCCGATTATCGGTCATACCGTTGTAACAACTCAAATGATGGTTCCTATTGGCACTAAATGTACGTAGCAAGAGAACACTCGGCGTACCGGACGGCATTTGCCAAATTTTGTGGCGCATCGGTCCGTGTTGTATGAAACGCCCATAAGAGGGAGCGTAGGTTGATCAGAAACGAGGGGAGCAATGGCGGATGGACGGTGAACAAAAGCTCGGTGGTAAAATTCAATTCTTCTCCGTATGAACAGGTGTCTATGGTAATTTGTATACATTCTTAAGAATAGGTCTTCTTAACCAACTGGAGATACTTTGTCGATATTAATATCGAATGGCTGGTCGCCAAATGAGGCTAATGGCTTAGGGAAGAGCAGTGTCGAGATTGACCTATATGCTATCCGAAAAGCAAACCGGCTTAGCTCTGATTCTGAGTATATTACCACCAATAACCCGATTTGGAGACTTGTGTTTTTTTCACAGGTTAACTATTCTCCAGCTAAATACGATGTAAAGTAGAATACAGGAGCCTGTTAGTAATAACCAATGAAAAAAGCTGTCCTTCCTATGTAGATATAATTACAACATAATCCACCATTGCATCGAAAGTCGTTCTCCGTAGGACTGACAACAGACAAAGGCTCAATGAATGATAACCCATCAGACGAACGATTTCGAATCCGTCTTAATTTGCCCACTTTGTCAGCCTCGAAGCGGATTGAATGCATATTTTATTTTATGACTCTCGTTCTCTCTCTGCGCTTGCTCTTTTTTGCCCCATCCTCCCCTGTTCGTATGCGCGTTCGTTACCAGCGGCGACACCGGTGGCCTCGTCGGTCGAACCGATGGAGGCGGTCGCATCGCCGCCGTCGGCTGGTTTGTGCCGCAACGCGCGAAATGCACGTCTTGACGGGTCGCTCTTTGTTCGGCCGTATCGTATCGGAACGGATCACATGTGTGTTCTTGTTGTACATCTGTTTTTATCAGCTTGATGCCATTTCGATTTGGACTTCGCGCGTGTTTCCGCTTATCTTTGCCGTTGCTGAGGCGGTGGCGGTGGCGTTGCTGTCGTTGATGATGATGTCGATGCGACTGTTTCGAATAGCTGTAAAGCAAGAAGCTGCAAAATACGGTGCTCTGCGGCGGCGGCGGCGGCAGTGACGATTTCTTTCAGACGCCAATAGGCAGCAGAAAGAACAACGAAGCGATTACGATCAAGAAAACGAACACGAAAAGCATTGGAGACGCCAGTGCTAGCGCGTTTCGTTGATTTCGCAGGGTAGAATTATACTAAATTATGATAGTGATTTTTTGTAGCATTTATTTTTGCTGCGAGTACGATTATTAACTGGTGCCGTCGTCACTGCCGTTGTCGTTGATAGCACTGCTGTGTTTCACAAGGAATGAGGGAGGGGGTGGACGGGCGATCAGATGATAGCGCGAGGGGCAAAAGCGAGATGGAGCTGACACAAAATGAAAGGAAAAGATTTTGGGCGATTTTGCGATTTTCATTGCCCCCTTTAGTGATTCCTGCTCAGCCCCTCCCTAGCAAACAGCGGTAAACGATATAAAAAAAAATGTAACGATAATTGGGTAGCTCTGTCCTATTATTACTTCTGTCGTATTGTAGATGTCGTAATGGCTATTTCGGACGAACGGCCTAAAGGGTATCACGTACTTCGGGTTCGTCTCGGTAGACGTGAAGAGCCCAGTCGGCACTAAATGCAAACATTATTGGTGGATCTGAGGCAGAAATATTTCAGGCACCTCTGTCCGCTCGCAAGGTGGCGGCGGGGTCCCTTTAGTTCGACTGTGGAAAATGATCATATCGTGCATTCTCTGCGAATAGTATCGTCTGCAAAACCTAGTATTGCGCACCTCTGCGTAGGTATATACTTGTGGCAGCATTAAAAGTTCTATAGCTATAAAACAACAAGGGTATTTCTTCTCGTTGTTGCAGGCCAAACCGTTGCCAACGAAAGAACAGCTTAGGCAATGCGTCGTAGCCCATAATGTCAATCCATCGGTCGTCACAGCCTGTAACTCGCATAACATTACTTTTATCAAATCAAGCTAGGCTGTACGGTGCATTGGTGAGTTAACAAAGTAACATCCAAGCTATTATATGCACATATACAACTATCGGTGTAACGAAGAACTAAATACTCTAGCTCAAGTCACCGCTATCGTAATAGTTACACATCGGAAAGGAAAAAGCTCGTATGTGGTTACTTGTTTTTTTTTTTTCTCTTATTTTTGAGCCTCTTATTGAACTACCACTATTTCCTATTTTTTTTTTTGAGCTTCGCTGTTTGCATCACTTCTCAGTCGTCCGAGGGGACGCCACGCTCAGTTACAGCCAAAAAACTCTCAGACAAGCAAACACAGCGACACTTAATCACTCAGAGATCTGATGCGATTCACGATCTGACAAATCCACTAACGATGCTGTGATGAGTACTGAATACGTACTCCAACAGGTCAACGAGGCCGGCTAGAACCATATCGTATAGATAGATCTCACCGACGAACTAACTGAGAATGGAGAGGGTAACATTGCGCGACGCGCGGCTCCTTCAGGACAATTTGCCGGCCCTACAGAGGTGAATCAAGGATAGTAAATATATGATTGCCCCTTTTCTATGATGGGGCACTATTATGGATACATTTTATAAAGTGCGCGATGTGTATGTCACGCTAATTGCCACCCGTAAATTGGCCGAGCTTTTTCCTAGGTTGGTCTACACCGTATTAGGTGTGCAGACCCATAATGCACCATGTATCTTACTGCTTTGTTTGTTTGGGTTTGAGTTGTCGTCAAGTAAGCTGCTGGCACGTTACCATTCGTACTGCGCCAGCAGGTGCACAGGGATACTACGCGAATTTTCCACTGCCTACCAGCTCTTCGTATCGTTCCCCTTTTATTGCTCCTCCTGCTTTTTGCTCTCGGGCCATTTTCTGATGATCATGTTGTTTGTTTTTCTGTTACAGCCGTTACGCCAAGAAAAAAAAAACCGGAATATCGATACAAGCTTGCAAACGAACTGTTGGATCTATTTCTGTGCGAGTATCCACCATTTTCGCAGATGATACTGCGTTTTACGTACCGGTTTTCGCTCTTTTATTGAGATAAACATTTGCAGTAAGTTGGTATTGCGAACAGTTAAAAAAGTTACCTTACAAAGGATATTTTCGTGTGTGACTTACTATATGTTATTCAGCCCAAACATTTGAATCGTTGCTTAGAACGACATCAAACACACCATGTTGCTGCTGGTACTACAATTGTGGCTTTAGTTAGAGGCACGACTCGGGCATTTGAGGTAGTGTCTAAACGCACCTCGTGCAGCCATTTAGCGGACTTGGTTGACTTGAAGTATTCAAAGGTCTGCGATAACGAACGTCGGCCTAGCTACGATCTATGATAATATGTAAATGAATCGCCGTAAGCTCGTTGTTATCAATACTTCTATTGTTATCGCCGCTATTAATAGCCGAATCAGCGAACATTTAGTGAATCTAGAACGGATACGTAAGGCTCCGTATTCGTTTTTAACGAAACTCATCTACCACGACGGAATCCCTAAGCTCAGGTTTTATTCCGTGTCCATCTAGCCCAAACGGCTGAGCCGTCAATAGTTTTTCAGCAGTGCGGTTGGCGGATGCATTAGTTAATACGTTAAGTTGTTATTATCAGTGTTCCGTAGGCTTCTCTAAAGCCACCAACGCCTATGCCCCAATGTCGTATTCAGTAACGTTCAAGGAGTCTGCTCTACCCCTTCCAGCAAAAGTTCGCTTGCTCGGAGCGACATCAACAGAATCCATATCTTCTGCTTTACGTGAAACCGCGCCATCACCATTATTATCATCGTCGTCGTCGTCGCCGCCATCATCCTGGGCAATCCAGTCAGGTTCTTCTGAAAGCATTAGAAGGTACTACTGCACTACGTTCGTTTGATGTTCTTAAAGAGGCCTGATTTAGCCTGAGCAATGTGATAGAAGCTGGAGCATTCTATTAGATGAACGTCTACGTGGAAAACAGGAGCTATTTAAGGTCGTTGCTCATTTTCTATACTCAAAAAACGAATGTTTATTCTAGTGAGCAAAAATTTACAATCCATCCGTCCGATCGTAGGAGATCGCTGATCTGTAGCGGAGGAAGTAGTCCAACCGCAAATGACGAAGCTGGATCAACAGGCAAAACATCCCCTATAGTGAAACGGAATTGGCGCTCGTACGAGACCGAACTCGAGGTGGCAGCTTTTGTGCTGGCAGACGCGGCCAACGACCCGGTGCTCGTAATGATGCTTGTCATCATTCTGATCACGCTCGTTTTCCTCGTGACCCTAGCTATTCGAACACGGATGTACACAGACAGGTTGGAGGCAGTATATATGAAACTTCCACCGAACCCCCATGAGACAACCGTGCTGTCCTTTAAGAAGTTCCATTAGATCTTGACCAGTCGTGTTCCGTTGACTATTGGTGGAAAACTTCGGTATCTTTTAACATTTACTGTTAATGCATCTACTAAATTAGTCTGGCTGGCAGCAGAGGCTATGATATTTTGATCTGGTAGTTAGTTACCTGTAGCTTGAGTAATTCGCTAGCGTTTGTCAAATACCTATATGATCCATAACGAAACACGAGCTAAGTGCCTATTTTGGAGGTTGCGCAAGGGCCATATTACTATACGTAACACACGTTGGTACCCCCCCCCCCCTTTGTTATGTTCCTCAAAGCTTAAGCGGCTCCAATGGTGGTGCTTGTGGATAGGCTGTAAGATTTCCTCATTTGAATGTGTAATAGCGTCACCTGCTAAAGTTAAATCATAACTGTAATTGTTGATTGGAGGTTACTAACTTTCCCCGTAACAAACACTTCTTCCGTTCTTGTCTAGCCACCGAGTGCGTTCTGGATGCAATAACAGTAGATATATGTACATAATTAATATAACAAAACATGGTAGACCGTAAACTGAACAGATTGGGGTGTCTGTAGTATTCGAACGAGAATCTGCTTTGTTACCATTGAGCCTTAGTGCAGCAGGCGCAAAGGTACGTTACCTTTGGCATTTGTACAATAGATACAAGTATTCTATGGAATGGGTCATATGATATTCAATTAAGCATTACCTGTTCAGATTCCCTGTGCTTTTATAATTAGCTACACAATGACCAGCTAAAAGTGCGACTGTTGCGTCTTAAGCAAGACGTGCAAGCTTCTTGAAGTCGAACAGCAGAGAAGCTGGTAAGCGGATATTCTCCTTACAGTTGATTCCGAAGTAAAGCTCCGATCCCCTTGTGGAACCGGTCCACTTTATTGAACACTTAATTGAAGCACTTCGTACTTTGTTATCAAAAGCTAGCCCCTACAGTTACCTTGTGGTCTCTTGACGGGCAGGATCTTGAGTGGGGAGAAGTTTTACCCGGTCCGCTACCCACAAATAAATAAACGCGCCACAGAAACATCTTGAATCGACCGAACTGCAACGAATAACTACAACGCGCGAAATTATCCGAAAGAAACAACTAAGTCAAAATGAAGCTCAAGGATAACCAATTGAAAACAGCTCCGTCGTCCGCTGCTAAAATGATACAGTTAGGGTTTAAGTCATAACAGTCGTTAATAGGTAGTTCCACAGGATTGTCTAGGTGCCTGGATCGTCCCATCCGGCGCCGAACGCCCACCCGCCCCTCGTCAGCTTTTGATGCCACATTCAATCTCAGCTGCCATTCGGTGTACTTGTGTGAGTGTTTCAATAATGACTACTGCTTGTATTTCCACGTTATATCATGTAATTCTACAAGTAAGATCTGCTGTTGCTGCTGCTGCTGCGGCTGCGGGTTGCTAGTGCATTACCTGCGGGCATTTGGGGAGTGTTGCATCTCCTTGACACAACGCCCGCTCTGTGCGGAACACCAATAGGAACTGAGGAACATCGGCAGGCAGAATGAGGACATCACCGCGATAGAGTCGAAATTGAAATTGAAACGGTGACGTCCGAAGCAAAAGCATCTGAAGAGTAAGCATACATGAAGGATAATTTAGCGGCTAGTTCTCAGCTTAGATCAGACAACGGCAAGAGGAAAGATGGTTTACATTTAAAGAAAAATGTTCGCAAATCGTAGTGTCGCGGTGCATTTAGCAAGCGGTAAACAAAGGCAATGGGTAATGGAAGCCAGGGTACGACTGGACTTGTACATTTATTATGTTTATTAAGGGATGGATCACTTTTACTTGTGTTTGTAAGTATTTGTTTTTCAAACGAAGTAACACAACTAGATCGAGTTAGCGTTGATATAAACGTATCAAAATATATACTTGTCTACACAAAGACTTGAATGAGCTCGGTGAATGAAGATGGCTGTGTTATGCTTCGAGCTTAATAGTCGGAGACACGATCAGGCGGTATCCACTGCATTGTGAAAGTTTTCCACTGGAAATGTATACGTCTTCAGGTGAACAGTATAATTACTGTGGCCTATGCGTTCAGAGAGCTCTGCCTCATGGCAGATCCGAGATTGTGATGTCCATCTAACTCCCCCGATCTGTCCCCAATGATTTGAACTGACAAATGCAATCAAAATAAATCAAGCATATTTTCGAGCACGAACCACTTCGTATTAAAAGCTGTTTTCGTAGACTGGTCCCATTTTAATACTCGAATTACTTTCTTTGATGGTGATGCGGCCTTTTTTTTACTAATTAATTTTTTTCTAATCGCGTTCAGCTCAGCACCGTCAGTTGCCCAACAAGCACTTGCCAGGATCTTCTAGCGGACCCGGACAAGCCTGGACGAATGACTCAGATTTCAAGTTTTCTACAATGAATCAATGGTCCATATGACCCACTACACCATACATTGGCGAGCTATGCTACTCGTACTTCAATCATTTTCGTTTCGGAACTGCTTTCTAAGTATCGGAATCGCCTATCTTCAGGCAAATGTTGCCATTTTGATCGTTACCATTATCGTCATCACCGGCACCACTTTTTTTTCTAATAAATCACCCTCCAGCATAGCCAACGATGATATGTGACTTTCGTACTCGGCTTTCAGCGCGCTCTTACGCTGACGGCTACCTCTAGTTGTTCAATCCTCGCAATTGCACTAAGCGGATCGTCTTATCTTACGTGCAAGTCTAAAGCGAGACTGACTGCATCTTCCAGTAGCAGCAACAGTGGCGGCGGCGGCGGCGGCGATTTTCATCGCGTGCGCGTTTCGTCTGCTGGTTCATATTCAAATAGGGGTCATTCGATGCCGTCCTTCTCTCCGCTGTGCCACTTTGCCCCCTTCCCCCTTCCTTTCGCTCTAGCGGCCCGTGAAATTCTGCTTTAGAAGGAGGTTAAAGCCGCAGGCAAAGCGAACCGCTTCTCGAGAGCCACTGACTACTGATTGCTATACCCGTAGGCTGACCGATGTACACTGGTGGATCGGTGCGCGATCTACGGCTAGTCGCTATGCCCAAGATATTTAGGGGCAGACCACCCCCGCCGTTGCTACTCTCGATAGGCGGCAGCAGCAGTGGCATCATCGTCATCGTCTTCCTGCGCTGCGCGTAGTGCCGCCCAATTCTCCACGTTGACCGGCAAACTGACAGACGCGCGACTGGTGTGTGTATATGTATGTGTGTGTATATGTATGTGTATGAATATGTATGTGTATGAAGATGTATGTGTATGAACGAGAAGCACGACAAGCGAATGACACTTGTTCATTCGAGTCGATCTTTGAGATGGCTTTGGACTGGCGGTTTTCGAGGGGAGGCTTAGCGTCCAATGCTTATTTACGACCTATACACAATTAGGGATCATCAGTGGTGGGATGGGTGATGGCTACGGCTGGTGGGGGTAGTCGGGTAGAAAATCGTAGGGAACGAGACATGACAGGCATAAAACAATTAATAAATATCGAATTTTGATACCGGCCCGTAGTCATCGAGGGTAATAGAGAAGAGGCGAAAGAAGATAAATTGGATAGAAGTGGTGGACAAAGTGATCCTTGGATACGATCTGTGCGCAAACGCACTTTTAAAGAGTGGCAGACCCATAGAAGTAAAGCTGACTTAGCTGGCGGCCGAGAATAACTAAGCGAATATATTATCTCGGTTATACGGCGATATTAACTAAGTACGACAAACGTTTTACGATTCCGGTTTACGGTACGGTTAACATTTTATATCCAGTACTGCTCCATCTGACTGTTTTAGACAAGTAGGTAGAAACGATAGCTACTAATCATACTGGGTCCATCTCCTTGAAGCTGGAAAATCATCAGCTCCGGTCTCCATCTGTAGAACAAGAAGCGAACATGTAAGATATTCAGGGTTATGAAATCCTCTCTGGTAAAATATTGTAATTGTTTCGTGTTTTACGTGGAAGGACTTCAGGATATAAAGCAGTGTGCGTTAGACGTAAAAGCTTTCCAATTTCTATACAGACAAGCAATAAATCTAGATCGTGTTTAGCTGGTGTGCTGAACTTATGACAGGTTTCCTATTTTTGAAAGCAAAATTAAACGGCAGGAAGCAACGAGAAACGCTGACAAAACTCTTGTCTTATACTGTACCTCCATACGCGTATATCCCCCTACTAGAGGAGACTTCTCCCAGGCAACGGGGGTAGGTAGAAAAAGCTTGCGAGACTGTTATGATAAATGGGCATTCGGTTTCACCGGAATAGAATACAGCGATAGCTCAGATATAGAGGATCGTTTTGACAAGCGGGGAACGCTCGAGTTTAGGAATAAATCGAAAAAGTTGTTAGAGCACGACCGATGCGATAGCTGCCTGTGGTTATTGCAGGAGACCGTCTGTACGTGTGATGGTTCTGCAGGGAAGAAACCTGATGAGTGAAAAGAAAAAACAGAAAACCCCCACACGAAAATGAAAACGGAAGACACATATGGAAATACACGGGAAGGGTAACACACGAACCGAGCCAGCCATTATGACGACGGTTGTACGAAGAAACTTTTGACGGGCAGTACAGACTTTCGAATTTTTCGCCACGTCCGGTCTTAAAATAGGCTAAACATGTTCTTCCCTCAAAGCTAGAACATGCTTTCTGCATGAGATAGTTGCATAAACATAAGTACAAATGAATTGAGGCATTCGAAGCATTTACGGAGTCGTAAACTTTCATTGGAAGGCATCAACTGACGGACCCTTTGAAGTCCTACAATAAAAAGGAGCATTCGATATAATCTTTTCAAAGTGTTTAATATTTTTCGGAAGCTTTAATTACGAATCTGTCTCGTAATCCTAATTATTCATGGCGCATTTTGTGACAATTGTAAATGATCAATGTATCCGAAGCTGAAAGCTTTTCATCAGCTATTGTACAATGTGTTCGTGTTAAGTTCGCTGACCCCATGTAGCAAGAACTCTCTGCTCGTCTGCTTTTACCTATGTCGCCTATGTTTCGAGATTTACGTCCGGTATCGCCGCTGGGCATTTCTTCAGACGGCTGGCTTTCAGGCATTTGCCTATGATCAAGCAACTCGTGTCGCTCGAACACAGATGCAGCGACAGCCGCTCAGTGAGCCCTATCAGCCAAACGAATATCATGCGAAGGACGAGGTGAGAGCAGGCAAGGCCGACTGACAGCGTACTATTTCGCACCTAAAGGTAGACAAAGTTTCACTGCATGTCTATCTATGCAAGGTTTTCACTGAAAGGCTTCTATGCACCTCTTTCCTGGTATTGTACGTTCTAGTGAATTGGAAGTGACCTGTCGGCGGGACTCGACCAGCCTTGTCGACTGACGCCGCCCTAGATGGATCGATTGGCCCGGCGGATGGCTACTACTATCATTATCGCTATTGTTGCTAGTGATTATGAGCTGTCTAATTTCTCTAAAAAAAAAAAAAAGAAGAAAAAAATAAATAAAAATACACACCAGCCCTTCAGCGACTGGCAGCTTAAGTAAGTCGAACGGCCCGACAGGAAACGGCCGATGGGTGGATGGTGACGATGACGACTGTGGCGGCAGCGATTTCAACGTACCGACGAGCGCTCCTCAAAAAAATCTCTAAATTACATTGTGTCTGTCTATCTTCTGCATACATATACATTTGTGTGCAAGTATATGCCAGAATGAATGTGCTGGAAAGTAATCGCGCCACGAAAAATTGCCGGCACCGATGTCGCGGGACCAGTCGCGAAGATCGAGGTGAAGACCGAACGGCTGAAGAGGCAATCACGACGATCCATCTTCTGTAATGGATCACCTAGGGCGCCGCCGCCGGTTTCGCCCCTCCATACCAGAACGCTTCGCATCGGTCTGGCACGACAGTGCCGCGAATCTGAACATGACGCTCTCATTCAAAAAGAAAGTTGGCCGAATCAGAGTGGATGAACGTTGTCCAATCATACTATTCGAAAGGAACAGACAAAATATAAATGCTATGAACAGCAAAGTCACTGCCGTGCTAGTCATAGTTGAGTACGTGTCGGCGGATGCTTAAGTTTGCGAGCTTTCGGAACTGAATGGTCTCCCTCTAGATTTAAAAGGTAACGCAATAGCTCTGACTGCAGATTCGTAATATTTTCATCGACTGGCATCACTTACGGTTTTACCAGCTCGAAGCTACTCCTTCGAAGATCAGGTTAAAATTGGTACGTTTCTCGTTTTGCCCTACCATTATGTGTAACAACGTCGAGCCTTACCAGACGATGATTTCTGTCGAGCGGGCACGCTCTAATGACAGTCTAAACGATCGGCCGTGTGTCGCCACCCCACCGATACCCACGATCTCTGCTACGAAACGGTTCGTGGGTGAGATTACGCGACGCTCGCTAGCCAAGACAACTTTCCCAAAGGGGCTAGGAAGACTTCGAATTCAACGCCAAAACAGCGGCGGACCAGGCGCGCAAGCTAGAGAGAAGGAAAAAGGTTCCAAAAATACACAGTTGTAACTTAGCGACAAGAGCACATACACAGTAGCGGTCTCTGCCGCGTTGCCTGAGTGTGTATGTATGCGCCCATGAAAACATTTCGCATGACTGAAACGATCATGTAGATCATGCAATAGAGCAGCCAGGAGGCGTTACGATGACGCGGCAGCGGTTAACAAAAATTTAAAAAATTGCTAAAAATGATGATGAAACAAAGCTATATAAAGAGCGCAAACCACATAATAATGGAAGCGGTAATGTATCACTGGGAACAACAGGCAAGAAATTGACGACTAAACACGAACGAGCCGAAAAGGAACGAAGTCAACAGAAGGGCTAAAGAACGGAAACTTCGGACCGCTGCGGGTTCTGTGCGATGAGTACAACCGGCGACTACCAAATGGGTGCAATTGTATAGAGGAATCGTATGATATGAGATGCTCATATATGGACGGCAGTAGCCATCGGCAAGCACACATATTCTATATGTGTGCCGTGCTAATTGCGAACACGGAAGCATATCGAAACATTTACTTTTTTTAATTCGATGACCATAGCCAATATATGTTTTTCTATTAGACAGGTAAACCGTATGTGATCAATGGTGTTTATGCTGACACTCCAGCTAGTAACTCCGGCGACTATATTAGTCAAAGTATTTATTTGGCCATATAAAAAAAAAGGCTTGACTACAAATATTAGACAGTCTAGTTACATAATATGGTGTACGGATTTCACTAAGTTTCGAGTGAACGGATGCTGGCAAAAGCCAGCGGAGCCTCCCTAATCTATGGCTTACCGATAGGAGTGTACACGTAGTGCAAAGACGAGTAAACGCTAGATGAATGCACCAATATTCCACAGGGCATAATCTCTATCAGATCGAAATTCTACCTACTGAAGCCAATGTAACTATTTAATGTATTCGCACATTGAAATGCTGTGTTTTGTCCTGAAGTCGAAAACAAAGCCTCCCAAAATATGGCATTCGGCCTGAATTGTACTTCAGCCGCTCAAGAAACGCTTTGCTCACGTGTTCTGAAGTTCTGATGGAAGAGTGACCGATGACGACTACCGCTAACTGAAGCTGTCAAAAATAATCTAAGTTACTTGGCGCTACCCGGGAGGTCAAGTGCGTCGTACGCTAGGTGTAGACCTGCGGACAAAATGAGAAGTCAACGACCTGGTAGGCTTGCTATGGACCCTTACCCATGATAGTACGTCATATGAAAATCGATATTGAAACTCATCGCACTTATAATACACGCTAAACAGCTCTGTCCTAACGACGGTTATCTGGCTGTAGTTTTTTTTTCGAAGGTACAACTTTATCTGTAAGAATGTTTATGAACACAGTAGATGATCTCGACGTTTATCAAATAAATTCACACCCTATCTTAGACCAGACTGTCCCTACAACAAAAACAACACGGCCCAACTTATTGAACTAATGTGTTTCATTATAAAGATTCACATGTACAATAAGTGACACGTTTTTACGTACAATTAAATCTAAATCAATACGAGATTTTACATTAAGTATCGGCTGACCCATGTGCATTTGGGGGAATTGCTTTCCTTACTTTCGAATGTCATGTTTCCTTCTTCTTTGTGAAATCCCTCAGCTCGCTGGTTTTCTATCCGGTTCGAAAGAAGCGACCAAATGGCCAACAATTACAATTCGGTTATTACTGCCGTTGTACGGTTTCAAGTACCGAAGACACGAACGATCGTAACACGAGCTCTGCCATATCGGCACTCTCTATCAGTCGGCGCGCAATGGGAATTCTGTCTTCAGTTTGATTTTTTCTCGTGCCTCGCAGAACGACTACATACATAGATATGTGTATCTGTATGCATGTGTATGTAATTAGGCCGCTGAAAGGCAGTTGTTTCCTACTCGAAGTGCGTCTGCTCCTTCGGGAGCCTCGTCATTGGTGTCGTTGTCATCATGGTCATTATGAATTGAAAATTACGGCCTGGTCATTGCCGTTACTGCTGATGAGGTTCTATAGATCTCGAATCCGTTTTTCGGTACAGGTTTCATCGTCGCTCCATAGATACGATTCACTGCATAATTGCATAAAGTCATATCATTGGGCTTTGGCACCATCGGACCCCTACCTATATAGAGAATTGACTCAGCGGCAAATCTATACGTGCAAATTATTCAACCTCTGACGTTTGTGCCAAGGCACCATTAGTGGATATTATCGGTAAGATAAATGCGGCAAGCATCAATCCCAATAGAAAAGCAATACAAAAAAAATGTTTTCAAATCCTTTTTTAAAAGGCAAAAACAGATCCTTCGGGTGCCCCTTTGCTTTCAGCGCCCGGTATGTCCTTGGGTGTGATGAATTTTTCGTAAATTGACTATCTAGTAATATGAGGTAAAATAACGTGGCCCAGGAAAGCCTGTCTGAATAAATAACACGGTAGTCAAAAGCCTGCTGCACCTATTCACACTACCACTAAATAATCCGAAAACGCTGCCTATGAAATGTTGTTATCGTCCCTAGACAGTCTGTGAATGCATCTGCCCTATAAATATCTATCTGTCCTAAAACTTGCCCTAATTGCACCGTTCACAGACACACAGATTAAGCCTTAACTAATTCTCACATTGAGTGGTGCTCGATACTGCTATGTAGTACCTATGTTTTACAGACGTACAAGGCCTTGCACGGAGTATAGTATAGATCTGTTTTATTGAAGTCAAAATGTGTGGGTATCGCCTGCGCACACCTTGTCGTCGTTTGCGGTTGCTAATGCTGCCGTAGCCATTATAGCCCTGGCATTTTTAATCTTTGCCATTATTCATTCATACAATTATTGTTTTGCTGTCCGTGGTTTCATCGAGCCTCCAAATAAAGGGTGACACCGGTTCCGCCGCGCGGCGCGATGCGATCTCGCCTGCCGGCCAGCCAGGGCTAGTTATTGCTTGTGGATTCGAAACAGGGCAGCGAGTCAACGTGTGCCTGCCGTCCCGCACCACATGTACTTAGAGCACACGGCCGTACAAAGACACGCAATAAACTCATCGACTGTTACTAACAGCTATTGGCAGGGCCCCGAATGCCACAGGTACCACCCGTGAGTCGACGTCGAAATCGATAGAAAAAAATCAAACTTTCGAGAGAACTCGAGACATTAGCAGCACCAGAAAATTGCGCTGGTGATCCACCATGTCTGAGTGTCGATCTGTCTACCTGAATGCGCAGACAAGGCAACGGATCTGTTCGCGGTCCGATACAGAAATATGAGAGTTCCGGTAGCGAGAAAAAACTGGGTGAAGGTGCGTCACAAATCTAAATCGAACTGGCAGAAAATCGCTGAAAAAAGCATGTGCTTACGCTGATCATTATAATCACTGCAGCGACATACCCCCGAGTCCATTAACAATTCAACATTATCTTTGCCAGAGCCCGTCATAGCGACAGCAACGATAGCTAAGAACGTCTGACCACCTAGTGTTTATGTTGTGGAAAGTTACTTCGTTCCCACCTCGTTCGCCTCTCGCTTGGGCTGAAATTCTACGCTTTCCAAGTTTTGAAGTTAGTTAGAGCTCGGCCTGCTGTCGCTAGCGTCTTCAATGTAGTTCACGGATACTATTAATATTGAGATATGGGAATGAGTGGCTTAATGCTGTTGTTTGTCCTTCTTCAACGATGATAAAGATGAATTAGGGTCACTAGCGTTTGATCAGTTAATTATTCAGGCGACGATCGTCGCCGCAGCCATCGTAATTGGTCAGCGAAAAAAACTGCTACCGATCCTTACGTGCTGCTGATGTCCCACCAGGACGTTCATTTTGGCCGTTGTTGTCGTTGTTTCTGCTACTATAGCCTTCGTCGATAACTTTCCTAACGATAGCGGATCGAACGGCGGTGCGGCAAAAAATACAACGGCGAGAACCATTGCGTCGCGGCTCGTTTGTCATTAAAACGGCCCTTAGGCGTTAGTGGGCAAGTGCACGGGAGCATTTTCAAGAATTTTCGATTTGCGTACACGTCTTTTTCTCCTGCGTCCCAGTTCGGAAGACGCGTCTGGTGACATCACAAATCACTACGAGTTCCGCTGATCGAGTGGGATCGATTTCAGAACAATTTTTTTCAACTTTACGGTTCCCGTCATCTGTCACACTTTCTTCGCACAGATTGCTGTTCTTAAGTATAAATCGTATGGATATATATATATATATATATATATATATATGAATTTGGCCTATGTTTCTGCCTGGTCGTCTGAGCTACTTTGCCATCTGATCGATTGTGTAATTACAGCCTATGTGCACTTAGCTGGGTCATTGCCTCCGCAATCAGATCATTTACATATGTGCGCATGCTGCATGTATATGGATGCCGTATGAGGATAATCACTAAACTGCATTTGAATAACGTGAACTGTGGGAGCCTGCGGGTTCCTATTTCGAAGATGCGTGCCGATGGCGGACGAATAATTTCGACTGGATTCGAAATTCTGCCGATAAAGGCAACACATAGTCTGGATGAAGTAAATATTGTTTTTATCACTGTGGCGCGGTATGGTTTGGATACTTTTTTATTCATTATGCTAAGAAAATTGAAGTTTTCTCGTTTCGTTATTGGCACTATGTTTGACTTACAGTTACTACGGACACAACGGCTCAAGCATTAAATAGGGCGCATGTGGCGGCAAGGCGTTATGGATTGAAAGTTGCGGATTTTCCTAATCCAAGAGATTTCTTGGAACTTACAGGTAGCTAACGTTTCTATGGCCAGAAGGGACATAACTATCATAGGACCAGTCTACATACGGCAGAACAACGCCTCAAAGCTGAAACGCTCACGGGGAGCCAGTCAGTTTATTAAGATAAATAGGTTAGGGTACTCTGCAACCGATTAACAAACAAGTACGAGATAAATGAAGCGAAGGACGCTCTAACTAGTACAACGGTGTATCAACGCCTCCCGCTAAAGATGCTAAGAAAGAATCGATCAGTCCGCTTCATTGATACAATGAAAAATGTCGCTTGTCTTTGTGTTCTACTGTACATATATCGTATCATAAAATGGGTTTATAAAATGGGCAATAGGCAAAATGTGAAAAGGTTTGGGCCAAAAAATTCATACACATGATATACTAACCATAAACCCGACTTCCATTTTCGGCAATTACGATACATTTCGGTAAACAAAGAGTAACTTGGTGATGCTTACGATGGACACCTGTAATACACGTAATTAAGGCTTAGTTCTCACCTTATTTAGGTGAGAATTAGGTTAGCAATAAGCGAACTCGGTCTGAGTTCACATATTCATGTGGTAGTGATCCGCATATAAATAGATATAAATGTTTGGCTATATGCAAAAGAGCTCAGCCTGGACGTAATTTAGACGCTTATGACAAGGCGGCGTCCACACGGAAAATGGTTTTAAGACTGATTTGCCAATGAAACAATAGCATAAACATACAGAAGCGATGTGATTAAAAACCGTTGATTGTCGCCTTTCGATGCTTGTCAAAGGTAAGGTGCAAATGTATTTTCCAGATTCTGGCGACACCCAAAACTTTCCAAAAACAGCTGATATCATTCCGAGATAGAACTATCTACATGTGTTCCGTCAAAATTCACACAGATACTCGACCAGTAAGCTGGGGCGAGCCCTGTGGCTTTGTGTCACCATAAGACTTTGCTATCATCGGGCGACTCCTTAGTCCATCCGCGTTGATTTCTCTTGGTCGATAGGGCAACGCCCGAGTAAACACAGGCTAGACAAATACCAAGCTACACCAGTACAATAATACCACCGCTAACAGTAGCAGTTCCGTACGTAGAAGGTCGTCGTGAAACACTTCACTCCATATTTCACGTCCATAGATATTAACGCCAGACACGCACACACACGAATACACAGCCCTTCGTTCATCGGTGTATCCTCAGCCCAGCATCTCCATCTTCCGCTTACCTCCCTCTGGCCAAATCAGCTATAGTCTCATCGCGGGTGAGGAGGAGGGGGGGTGAGGTAAACGTCAAAAAACTAGGTAGGAAAAATCGACGAACACCGAATCGAACGCGGATGGGTGAGATATGTTTGGGTGTAGAATCTTCGATGCGTTGTCTGATCGGATATCGATAGAACGGACACTATCGTGGTGCGCAACCGTAGCGGATGCTGCCACAGGCAACGACATGACCGACGAACGGCGCCAATGTACAACCACATATACTGAACGTTTGAGAAATTTCAATCAGTCTGATGTTTACAGGGCGACGACTCGCTGTCATTTTGTCAGAGCCGTGCGTTTAGGGGGGTGATAAAGCTTTTTAGGGGCAATAGCAACAAAAACGACGACGGCAATAGCGTTAGAATATGGGCGACCTTTAGAAAAGAGCTCCCCCCGTGCCATTATTAGCGCCTTATAGATCCCGTGCGTCAAAGGCCGTCTGAATGTGGAGGACGGACTCGAAATCGGTTTTATTAGATAATAAGGAAACTTACGTATTTTTGGAGTTTTCTTTACGTCACGTCCTAAAACTGCTGAACATAGAAAAAAAAAAATAGTCAGTTAAATTGCTTGATGGTTTGTTCAGAGAACTTTAGCGTAATAATAGCGTCAACGGGATCGCTTGTCCTGTCATTTCTAAGGGACATCGAACAGCAAGGTAACAGGTTAAAAAACAAAGGCAACAATTCGAAAAAAAGGTGATGGGAACGAGCAGACTGACGCCGACAGACTCCCGATATCAATCAGTAGATTCAATACGCTCTGTATTTGCTTGTTATAAAGAGATGCTAGGTATTCAACTATAAGTTACTTGTTTATTTTTTATTCGTGTTTGGTTTTTTTATCGCTTGTATTATTTATCTCTCCTCTTTGTCCGCAGTCGAACAAACTACAACGATATCACAATAACAATTACAGATTTACCCTCTAATTTCGTTCTTTGGTTTCGATTAATGATTTTTCTCGCCTTTTAAAATTGTAACGTCCGCTTAGTCCTTATCATGATGCCCAAAAAATTTCTATACAAGCCCATTTTCACTACTATTTTTAGTATTATTTGTTGAGTTCGGTGTACCTCATTGACGCATTTTACGGCGGCTGGTGGCGACGTCCTTATTGCTCGCAATGTATTCCTTTTTATCGTCGCGAATTTCTCACTTCTCAAGTAGTATTTGGCCTACTTTGACCATTTTTCAATCGTTTCATTTCTACAATGAATCCAACCATTTGCCGTTTTGATGGTCGTCGACGATCGGCCTACTTGGTCCATACAAACGTCTTCTCAACGCCCAACAACAGCTCACTATCGATTTGACCGTCTTAATGCGTTTCGTCCACCGACCGACTCGTTTGTTATATAATATGGAAAAAATCACACAGAAAATTTTTTACACGAGTCCTTTAGTTAAGTGTAAAAAAAGTAATGCTTTTTCTTAGGGCTGTTAACTGGTGACGAGGAATAGCGGCCTTTTTTTATTATTTCAATATTGTGACAACAACCTATTCAGTAAAAGTGATACAGTATTTTTGGCGTTTCCCGTTCGACTAGGACAAAAGCTAGGCACATATGAGTAGCATCATCGAGCGAAATTAGAATTTCACCTTTTACAAAACCAAAAGCATGATCTATATTGAAGTGATCTATATGACTTTGTACGTAAGTTGAACGATTGAAGTGAAACGCACGTACTTTTGAATGAAAAGTTGCAAAAAGTCTATTTTTAACGTCTGGAATCTATTAACATTCAGTTACACGTAGATTTAATAACGCTTTCCGAAATACGCGTGACGTTTTTTGGAACAGTCATTATTTTAGTAATTTATCGCTATGCGGGGCATGTAATAGACAGTATAGAAATAAAACATATATATTACTGCCAGTGGACTCCTTGAGATGTGCCTCTCAACTTGTAACTTCCTTCCTTCTGGGACCTATTTTCCTCATGGTCTCAGTCATTGTAGTAGATTATAGCTTTACGACGAAACATTCTGCGGACATCGTTCCTACTAATAGTTGTTCCAACCGTAACTATATTTTGTGCATTTGATGCCGCGTCATCGAATCACCACAAATTCTTTATCGATGAGTCTTTGGTTAACTCTCGTTGCTAGCTACCACATGAGAGCGAACTTCAATCCAGCGTGTAATGGCAGTGTTTTCTGGGCTTGAACGTAATTCCGCAGTCGAAGTCCCGCTCCTTGCTTTTGATACTTATGGCGATACTAGATGGTGATTAGGTTGACGTCAATGGCGATCATAACAATGTCACCGAAGCCAACGTCTTCGTCCAGCCACCCCAGTACCCCTGCCGCTTTATCCCACTCCCAAACTTCACCTTCATTTTAACTCCTTCTGTTACTCCATTTCTCTCACTGTTTCGTTCGACAGTTTCATCCAGCATAGCGCTAGCATGAGGGTCCATCGCAGACCCCCGTTGTTATCGACTTTCCAACATCTAAATGGTTGTTTGTATGTATGCGCGAACTTTGATGAAAAATGCATAATAGCAATGGCAGCAGCGGCCTCCGCTACAGTGAAACGCAGCTTGTCAGTACCGAGGCATCAGTTCTGAAGATCAGTTCAGGTTTAAAGAGATACTTCAGCGCGTCGTTCTTGTTGTCGACTGTCTTCCGCCGTCGTCTTGTTTCTCCGCGCCTCGGCTTCTCGCGTCGTCTCGTTCTCATCTTCGAACGACTTCGGCCTGTCAGCTCAATGTCGATAACGGTCATACTGACGATATTCCTTGGGCCGGCCTCGAAAACTCGCTAGGGAGCAACACCGGCGGCGGTCGTAGCGTGAACGGCCACTCGTGTTGCCGGACACGGCCGTTCACGCTTGTTGGCGCCTTCATGTTGCTGGATGGACTCGCGATGCTGTTCATGTCTTTATAAATTCAGTAGTTGCTATCTGGTTGATGGCTGAATTTTCTGCGCTTTTCGTTGCGAGCAGAAATCGCTATCATTGCAGCGGTATTTGCGGTAGTCCGAAGCGAGACGCGCCACGGCAGAGCCCGTAGCAGAGCGGCTGGGGCAGGCGAACAACGATTTTCTATCGGTACTTTATTATTATTTTGTTACTCTTTTAGACACATTTTAATTAAGTCATCGACTCCCTGATTTTGATGTTTTACTTTTTTCTCCCCCTTCGTAAAAGACCAGCGAGCTAACGTTGCCAGAGGGATCTTCTTACGTTAACCTAACGTCGCTTCGACGCCGACGGAGTCGTCTAGCTGTTCAGCGAATCAGCCAAAGCCAGAGAGAAATTGCAGAGGGCCCGGGAGTGAGTCGATGTCGATAAAAATAAAGGTAGTAGGCTACAAGCATGTGTAATGTGAGCATAGGAGAAAAATGAGGATATATGTCTTGTGTCAAGCGGAGGACAACCCCCTGATGTCGGTTACCGGAGCGACGTCAGCGCCGTTAGAAAAGCAACAGTCACACTGTTAGCAGTAACAAAGTAACGTGGCACTCGACATTTACCATCGCCGTGCGTCGTCTAGCGACGTTTGATAGGAATACAATTTGCAAGATTAACATCCTCTACAGTCTCTCGATGGCGGCGGCTCATCCAGAAGATTACCTGAAACGTTACATGAAGCCGATCGATTGGTCAATCGACCGTAGTGAATTTAACGCGGGTCGGTAGCAAGGGCGTAAATTGTTTTAAATTATAGTAGCAGCAACGGCATTGACGGCAGTAGCGGCAGCAGGAGCAACAATAACATTTTAAGACAACCACTTAGCGTTCGATAGAAGCAAAAGGTGGAAAGATTGTTCGAACGCTACACGGGTTCTCGTCATACAGTGCTTGTACGACACGAGTTGTGTTAAATAGGACCTCGGATACTGCTGAATACGACCCCTGCAAAGAACAAGCAGAACTCGTCGGCGCAATGTAACGCATCACAGTGAACTTTAGGTCGCGTTCGATTTGAAATCCGTCAAGCTTTATTGATCCATGTTACGTACGTGTACATACAGGTCCCTCGAACGTTGAGTCTCCAATATACCTTTTTGTTTCCTCATTTCAATGTCTCGCTTCCTACATAAACAGGCGGAAAATAAACAGTTTCATGTCATGAAGAACATTTGGACGTACGACATAACCTGCCGCCAAATCCTATGCATTCTTTGGCGGACCCATATGGGACATTCGAAATGAAGTCTTATTATAGATGAAGAAACATAATTTCAATGGACTTCCCTGAGTCAACAAACGTATTTTTCAATACGTCCCGTATTCTAGATACCGCGTTAATATCTCTACTGTAATACACTGTACTGGTTAGCAGTTTGCCAGGCGTCCGTGTATGCATCTTGCAACTAGAGCTGAGGTACGTTCAGATCTACTGCTTCGAGTTCTAAAAAGGATGTTTCGATTTCCTTAAACTTAACTTATCATACATTTGTTTATACCAAGCCTTATTTGAGTTGTACAATCCGCAGTTAACAGGTGCGGAGTTTAGCACAACTATTGTACTACGAACATAAATAGGATATTCCCATTGTAACGTTGCTGATTTTACATCTATGGCATATCAACGCCCGTCAAATAATTCGGGATTCGATCGTGTGCTAGCTGTTACTGAGTTGTGACGACGGCTATGGGTGCTTCTCATTTTTGATTTGGTCTTCGCATTATCGAGCTCCAGGTCACTGGGTCAAGAGCCCCTAATACATGGTGGGTTAAGCCCAAGAAATCTCCGTTGAATTCTATACACACACACACACACACACACACACACACACACACACTCAGATAGCTGCAATGGATAAAATCGATAACTAGCTCCGCGTTAATCGCGAAGAAGCCGGCTTTTTCAATCTCCCGGGACCAACGACAGCACCGAGGAATTTACACGATTCAATTTCATACAAAGTAAAGTTTCTTGTTGTATTGCGTCAACAGGGAAATTTTTAAGGAATCGAAGTGGCGATTGGCGATCCTTATTCGCTTGTTTTTTTGCCTGGCCATTATTTCAGAAGTGTATGATGTTCCGCTAGAGTGCGACGGCCTTGGCTAAGTTCTGACCCTGTTTAACATACAATCATATTAATAACGTATGCTAGCCAGTCTAGTGATAGATATATATTTTCAACTGGAGAACATCGCCAGTGAACGGGAGCTTGCTATCATTACTACTACTACTACTACTACGGGTAAATTATTAAGACTTGCCCACCGCCAGCTCTGAAATCTGTTTGTTAAGGTAGCAACAATATTTAACATCTTAGATACATTTCTAACTATTACTACATAGAAACTATAACCTGGTCTAACACCTGTATAGGATATAGCCATATTCTAGCACTTTTCTACCTATACCAAGCCGAAGTTATGGTTCACAATGGCGACAATGAGTCAAGTGACAAATGGCGCGTCGGACAGTACAACCCGGTGACCGCACCAAACGTGCCTAGGAAGAACAGATTACGATGGGATTCCTCTGAATGCATGCCACAAAGTGATCGCTGCTATTTTATACCAATTCCATATCAATGTTATTGTCTCACTAAAGGAAACAATATCGGACGTCAGCTTTGGCGTTGTTGGCTGCGCCGGTCGCCAATATTTATCATGAGTGTCCGTCTGCATGTCAGGCGTCATGTCGGAACACAGTATCGCTATGGCGACCCGACTACGGCCCACAGAGGGTTAATACTTAGCTGCGTGAATCAGCTGACTTTGGTACCACTATGGTCGACTGCGCGAATATGCGCAGGCGGGCCGGCGGTTGAAACGAGACAGGAAACGCTTCTGGCGTTTAACGCAGCATCGCTTGGCTAAATAATGGCTTTTCGGCCTGTTGGGCTTAGCCGCCGTCGCCGCCGCCGCCGCCGCCGCGGCGGTGTCACTACAATAAAGCTGATAATTGTAATTACATTGGAAATACGTCCATCGCAACAGCTTGTCGCGTTCTTAGCCAAGTCGTCCTGCCTCATCAGCGGGCGATGCGCTGGGGCGTATGCGATGCTAATAAAGTAAGGCGGTCAGACACAACACAGCTGCAGTAACAAGCCGATAAGGAGATCGAGCGACAGGAGGAATCAAAAGAAATTTCTCTTTATTTTCAATGTTTATTCCAGCTACGGACGAAAAGATGACTCCTAAAGCAGGATGCTCGGTTTCACTGAATTTCCACCTCCGTAGAATGCTGACGCTATCATTGACGCGGCTGATTCACTCGGCCATTTCTTCAACTGGCGAACACCAACGGCTTAGAAGCACTCGTTTCGATTCTCGTTCGTAGCAGATTGAAGATCTCGCTGGTGCAGCGTTGGCAACAGTTACAATGGTGTCACAGCGTCAGTAGGGTTCACATAGGACAGATCGCAGACCGAGAATTAATGCAATAGTTGCTTGATTGTCTCTTTTTTTATTCGCTTCTTTGGTTTTGTCGTCGTTATCTCCTGGGATGGAGGTGGTAGGGCAGCGGCCACAGCAGCAGCGGCCACAGATCCAGTCGCAACGTCGACGGTGACTCTTGATTGTTGGCAAGTTTCCACTAAGCCGTGGATGTTATCCACGAGATGAGGACGGCACCTATTCTTTTATTGTCTTTTTTATTAGAGAATATTAATGCTGATTGTGCGTTCTGCGTCCATTTCTACGTCTAGTTCTTACCGGCAATCCAGCGCTGTTTGCTGCTACGTGCCGCCGTTGTTCGATACCATCTGCTTGCGACTCTGATACAACGAGAGGCTTCCGCACGTTTCAAACGTTGACGAACGGCCCCATGGGCAGTGGACCGAAGAGGGCGTTCGGATGTTTCTTTTTCACTCAGTAAAGGAGTGAGCGAGGTAGCTTTTGTCTACAACGGAATGATAGTTTCCTGTTTTCACGATGCTGCTGACAAGTCCCACCGACGATTGGCTGGTCTAAACCAGTACGTGTACGTAATACGTGGCCGATTTCAACGTTGTGTTACGTCTAGGCGAGGCCGCACGTAGTTAGGTGGCTGACTACTTTATTCACCTGGCTCATCTTTTGTTCATAATTCGTTATTAAAAAAACATTGCATTTTTAAAACACAGACCCCATGACAATTGGTTCTGTCGAAAAACCAAATTATATATATATATAGGTTAGTCTATTACAGTATCTTTCTTATTTTCTCAGACATTTTCTTAAACCAAAACCATTAATCATATAATGACATTTATGGCTTTATTACGTAGTTCTTAGCAAGATTTGATAAAGGTTCATCAGTACAGCAATACAAACACACGAGGCTCCCGTGTATTGTACAGTGCTTTCGTCGAAAGCCTCCATTGTTCATTGAAAGGCATTTCTTGTTCCTACGCACGCATCAGACGCCGACAACAAAAGCAGTAGCAATCGTTTGTCCCGTTTCAGTTGCCGGCGTCCTTTTATCAGCAGACGTGGGCCAAATCCGTACAATCCTGGGCCACCGCCCATAACCCAACCAAAGCTGTGCATGCCCTGCAACGAAATCTGTACCATGCCGTACTCCTTTTCGCCGACGACTTGGTCTACCGACGCACACAAGCCCCCGGCGAAACAAATAAGCCCAGAAAATATAAACTACAATATCAAAGACTACTTGCCAATGGCATCGGAATACAGCGAGTACGAAGAATGTTGACTAGACCCACAATGCTATTTACAGGCATAACTTTAATTTGATCCATTACCTGCGGATATGCATAGCCATTTTGTGTACCTTACACGGTCCTTACTTTGACCTACTATATATGATGATTTTGGTTACTCGCTGCTTATAGTAAACGTCTTAGATTGGGTAATGAATGAGCTTTTCGCCACTTGTGCGGGGCTTGAGGAATTGAAGGATACGACCAAGTGTTGATGCTTGAATGCATTTTGTATCTCACTTGAGTATCTGAAATTTTGCTTGACGCTCTGTTAAATTGAATATTGTCACGGAATTTTTCCCAGGGTCTTCACGCTAGCAACGGTTAGCGAGGATGGCGATGCCGGCGGCGCTAAAATCTTTAGTATTCGTCTTACTGAGGTTTCGTTTGATGTTTTTCGTTAATGCAATACATTTGTCTAATACTGAAACACGCAAATAACATAATCGATAAAATCTATGACCTCCCCTGAGGCGTAAACAAGGCAGGGTCGCTCTTGCCATCGGCTGTACTGATCGCGTGACATTAAAAATGAGCGAACAAATCATCAGCTATCTTCAAAGTTTTCTTTACCTAAGCTTCTGAAACTAGCTGTTACGGCTATTTGTCGATCAGGCCAGTCGGCCTGACTCTAGCTCCTATAATTATTGAGCTGCTACTGTTTGGATTTCATTTCAATACAATGCCAGACGTCCTTAGCCGATGAATAGGATACATGCACGTTGGAAGGCACGAGACGAAGTGCTTAAGATAAGATCAAGATTAGCCACGGAACGGTTGCCGAAGATGGGCAATGTCATTTAGAAACAATATCACATAATACTTGATCTGTTCCTGCGTCGTAGCAGTACCATTGACTGTGTTGTGTTATAATAAAAATAATAGCACAAGGTAAAGCGTGAAAAACTATTATAATAGAATTTTTCAAATAGATGCCCAGATATTTAAAACGTTCAGAAATAACTTCATTAGAACGTTGCTATTTATAAATCTGGAATATGGCTTACGCGAAGAATCAATTGATCTCTGAGCATCAGTCGGTTCGACCTATAGATGACTTCCCAAGTCGAGGCACAAAGACACCGACGAAAGCGTCTTGAAAATAACAAGAATTGATCTGGCGGTTGCTACAACAAATAGAAAGAGCTTTAGATAGGTGTCATCAAAAAAATGACAGTTCTACTGTCCTCGAAGCAGCTAATTGGTCCTGGCAAGCACCCGTCACTTGGCAAATTTAAAATATGACTCGTCAAAAAATAGGACCATTCTTCTTCCTTTCCCAAAGCTTTGAGAGGGTAACACTAGTCCCTCAGTTAATTTGAGCAGTGCGTGACAAAATCTAAAAAAAAACAACGATGAAAAACACTATCAGAAAGGCATTCGGCCACAGAAATAGCGCGAGGGATAATATCAGCTGCAGCGGTTGTCCTAAGGAAATAGGTACAACCTGTCTACGGGGTCCTTTTATCGTTGTCGAGATCGAAACAAATTCTCAGAGGAATATCCATTATCGATATAAATTATGGTTTGAGCGCGTTGGCTTTTTTAGGCATTAGTAAGTTGAAGCTATTCGATAGGCGTGGGCAAAGGGCGATGAGAGGTAATAGTCACGCAGATGACAACACCGACTTCATGCCGCCCCGGTGCGGACGGAGAATGAAAATGTAGATACAGGAAGTCTCCGAACTTCCACCATCAGAAACGTCACTTAAAAGGCTTTAAAACTATCGTTCGAAAAACAACGCTATGTTTAATTAAGTGCTTATTGAGTTAAGTTGAGGTAGATACAAAGGTAGTTGAGTGGAACTACGATAGGATCAATTCGATTAAACAGCATTGGTATTTTTGCCATTTTCTGAAAATCGCCTAAATAGAAAATTCTATGTTTCCGTGCACGATCCTGGGTATCTTCACGTATTTGGGCTCGAAGTATCGAGTTAATATGGTAAATACTGACTTCATATATTATTGAAAAAAGCCCATAGTTGAGAGGGGTAACCATCTATAACGCTTGAGTCTTGTCCATGCCTATCCGTTCGAATGTGACAGATAGCAAGTAAGATATCTATTGCTTTCACCGACAACAACAAACCTCCAATGTAACTAGCCAGTTGGAAACGATCGACAATATCGTGTCTACAAAGGTGATTAAATATAATTATAGTTCAATTTCAGCCATATCGATGTGGCGCTTATTTACCATCACTGCAAAATCCTTGCCTACGTATCCTTGTATGTAGCTGAACTGAATATGGTGCTCACGTTTGCAGGCAACCGTCTCAAAAACTAGGCGTAGGTACGAAACAGCTCTTCAAAATAACCGCTATACGCGTTGTCCTATTGAAAGGCCGATGTCGCGACATTCGTTTTGGGGTATTGGCGTTTCGCATGTCGTCTTGGATCCCGTAATGACCATTACCTCGATTTGAGAGCATTTACGAAAAGCCAAATTAGATCCCAACGTTCTACATACACTCATGTCACCATGACCGGACGATTGATGACCAGACTACGATCGGTCTGACCATTATGTTTTGTGTAAAAGACAGGCCAACTCCTTTTCACCGTTAATTATCGCACATGTCTTACGGGAGCGCTACCGTGTTGCTGTTATCAAAAATGTTTGTATTACACCTTATATCAGGGAGCCGAACAAATTCATCGCCAGAAATCTTCCGTATTGTGGTATCTTCGATGCTTTCTAATGAAGACACGTAGATCTGTAGCTTTAATTACCGCCACCGTGACTACGGCTTGTCGACACGGAGAAAAATAATTCTTAAGTGACTGCCTTTGTTATTACAAGCAAAGACAAAAAACAAATCCAAGACTTAAATAATGTTTGTCGTTTTATGTAGTGTTTGCTGTTGATCTAAGCTGATCCTAATCTTTACGCAGTGTCATCATGAAGTATTAGATTACTCGGATTAAGAAGGCCAAACCTTCAAGTCAGCGGCAAATAGCAGCAAAAGGCTAGCAACAAGCTGTAGGAGCTAGCTTTAAAAAAAAATTTAATTAACAAAAAAATAATTGAGCTTCAAATACATCAGGTGCAGCAAAAATGCATTAAAACCGACGTCATCAACCGATGGCTCCGCTATTGCAAGTTAATTTTGCTAAATAATCGCATAGCTCTTATTTTTTCAATAAGTGGTGGTCTTGTTTACACAGAATAATTTAGAAAAATCACCGAGTAGCGGCCGTGGTAATTTGCAGGTGTTAGATGGTTCGCTGTCAGCGTCCGCCATATTGACCTCGTTTACCACCTAAATTTCGGATGTAATTGGGGTTTAGCGTTCAGTTTTATATGATCAGTTGGCCTTCCTGGCTCAGGCCTGATTCCAGAGCGCAGTGCTGTTGCGTGTTTTCTAATTGTAAGCACAATATAATTATTAGATTGGCCGACCCCATTGAAACCAGTAGCCAGCCGAACCGCTTCATCAATGGCTGCTCCTTCATCGATGGCCAACTAAGATACAAATTTTAATATAAACTTCAAGCAGTTCCCGTGTCGCGTTTCAGTCACTATACAGGCCAACATCAATCAGCTGTATGCAACGTATTCGTTTGTAGGGCTTTCTTTTTCTCTGCGTTCTTTTCGGAACTGATACAACTATCCGTAGTCTTCGAGGCCGATGGACAATTAGTATATAGTTGTGTGATACCTCAACAGTGGTTTTCAGTATGGAATGAAGTTCTCCATCACTGGCCCATTTTTCTCCATTTTAACGTTATTATGTAGTAATAACAATGTTTGCATATTTTTTGCATCAATTTGATTTTGCAATATAACGGATATTGTAGCAATGATAAACTCTAGCAGTAGCAGCATTATTATATCTGGCATCGTTTCTGCTGACGCGTCCTGCCACTTTCATAGCATGCCTTCGTTGTTCGTAACGAACGATTAGCTCGTTGGCAGTCTATTCGTATAGTTTGCACGATATTGACCTGTATTTAGCTATGCATATATCAAGAAGCGAGACGAGCTGCGGCAGCGTGCAAAAACGAAAATGCTCGTTCCGTAGCAAAAAGTAGCTTGCGTTCCGCGATCGACGAAAAAAAACGTCCCCAGAATCTAACTACGATGGGCATAAAGGTCTCAGCTATAGCTATAGTTCCTGGCTTACGCTTGTGTACGAAGTCGAACGCGTTTAGAGATTGAAGAATGAAGTGACGCAAATGACGCTTAACTCCATTCTATCGAACGACGAATCCGCAACGAATTTTTCTATTCGCCTCCCAACATATTGGGAATACTTCATCGATCCAACGCTACCAATAAGTAACTGAAAAAAAAAAAAAAACAATAAACACGTAGGTGCTGTTTGATCACTGGCCGACTAATTAGGCCCCAGCTTTCTGGTATATATATGTAGACAACGAACACCTTGTCAGTGTGAAATTTTCTCATTCTCTTAGTTCGACGACACCCGTTACACTGGTTCTCGGAGCTCTTCAAAGCGTTGTTCCCGTATGACACAGCACCTTTGCTTTGTTTGTCTTGGCAACTTTTCATCTCTTCCTTACGTACTATATAATAGTATGATATTAAACAATTTGTTATTGCTTCCGCTGGCATTTCGTTGTCTCTTGTTGTTTCTACGGCGTTCCACAGCTATATTCCTTCGACATTTTTTTTTTTGGATTTTTCGAAATGTTCAACTGTGCCGTGACGCCCCGCAGAACGGGGGCGAATAGCGGTTGTGTTTGTTCATGTATTTGAGTGCGATGCCCGACGCCCGGTGACGGTTCCCTTCAGCCACAGCAAAGGACACGACGAAAAATCGCGCGCTGGCACCTGTTGTGACGCTTAGCAATGTTTTGGCCGATATCTGACATTGCCGCTACTTCGGCTGTACATATTTATATAGAAATACACGCCTATCCATATGTAGTACTTGATGGTGACGCGTCAAGGCATCCGTTCAAGTGGAATCGCACACTTGTCGCAAGCGTATCGATGTTACTATTCGTACAATTTGTAGTGCGTTCACCGTCTGACTTTGTTTCAAGAAAATATGCCGACTCATCACTGTTTCCGTTGTGTCACCGTAGTAGGGATGACCCGAAACGCGTTCGGCCCATGGGACCGTCGCTGTTCCTTGGATAGCGAATAAAAATAGAAATAAATTGCAAAAAATGACTATTTAACCTTATCGGATAACTGTGGCGTTTTTAAATAAGTCGTTTCCGAGTTCAGGACCCCCAATGAATAGAGATTCAAGCAATAAATAAAAGTGAGTTGTCGCATATTATTAGAGATTGTAAACTTTTTTTTTCTATTTTTATATTTGAGCAGCTAAAGCTCTGACCAAAATCGAGAGGGGTTGCTCGTTCGACGCGCAGCGGACGTCATGTACTTGTCAAGAGTAGCGTCACCATGACTAATGACCATACCTGTGTACTTATACCGTTGTTTCCAAAACTATATTTACTATTTAACTACCCGTTGACATCCGGTTGTGGCGGATTCAGTTCTGTTACTTGACTAGGCACAATAAACAATGAATTACTTCTTATAAATGAGCCTAAAATCCGAACAATCTGATTGCTCTATTGGGTACAACCGAGCCAGGTCGGCCTACTCTAATATAAGCCTACGCTAAGAACACCGATCGCGAACGTAACATCGACCCAATTACGTCCAATCAATCCAAACAGCTGTTATATATACACACTGTCCTTCTTTGTTCGAACGACATTAGCAACAAACGTTAGGGCGAATAAGGTACAAACGTGCACAAAGAAATTGTCAATCTACCCCAACGCTGATGCTGACCAAATACAACTCGTGCCAAGTGCTTGAATCGACATCAGGCTAAAGACACCGTGGCCGACATCTTAAAACGTAGACTTTGTTTCGCCCAGGCGAGCGAGCGAGCGAGCGAGCGTCGCCCCGGCCGCCGTCATCAGCAAAATCTGAGAGAAGCAATGAAGCCGCGGCACTAACAACCTCAATTGTTGCTGAAGCAAAACACCAATCGCAGCCTCTATCAACCGTAGTCAAAAGTTGCCGCCAGAGATGACTTAAACGGAAGAACGACTACAACAACAGCGCCAGCAGCGTCAGTAAATAGGGCGACATCGCCTTGTAGACACACATCCTTGTAAGGCGCGCACAGGATCCGGTGAATGCGAGATTTTCAGATCGTTCAGACCACCTCCGACCGGTGGTGCTTGGCCCGAGGTTTTGTCCAGGACCGTCGCCTAGCACGACCTGCCGAAATAATCTGTGAAGCTTTGTCTCTGTTGTCTTTTGTGGATTTGTTTTAAACATGAGAGGAAGCTAGCGATGCATGTCGCGCTGGGGCATTTTCACAACGACGGCGACAATTGAATGGGACCGGGAAGTGGACGAGGCAAAGGAACGGACGGGAGTGGTGCGATCGTAGCACTAATATTGATGTTGAATTTGATCGTTCCCTCATTTATGATCACTCTAGCACAGTAAACGAAATAACGATAGATAGGCGCTTTTTCGGGCAAGGAAAACTATGTTTGAAAGACGCCTCTTGAGAACGACAAGTCTCGACTTCAGCGCCCAGCCCTGCGATGGTGTTAAAGTAGCTTATTTACTATAGATTTTGTGGATGATGAGCAATTGAAAACAAGGTTTGTTAGCCTTTGACAATGCAAACCGTACACAACAACAGCGAGAAGTGGACGAAGAATTAGAAGAATCGGCACTAAGGCCACAGCGGCGGCTGAAGCGAAGACCGCATCGCAAGCAATTCAAGTTTGCAGATCGACGACAATGAACATTTCTAGGAAGCGTTTTTCGAATTTTAACTTTCTTTTTGCTATTACTATTCGAACTTATGCTCAGGTTAACCTAACGTACATTTATGTAAATATAAGCACGGCAAGGGAACGCTACCTTAATAAGGTCTAAGGGTAAGCAAGTCCTTTTTTCGTAATAGATTTTTTTCGAAACAGGAAGTGAACGGTTGCAAAAATCAATAACTGATTTATTCTTTCCACCTGTCGAAGTTTTCACAACAGGAAATGCTGCAGATTAGAACAAGCGCGAGTTGAGATTTACGCAAATACGAGAATTCAATTAAAAACCTATTCATAGTAGAGCCAGACGATGCGGGTATATGAAAGCACCGCTTGCCCCCACACATTTCATTCGGAAGCTCCCAGAATATAAATTGTGAACACACTTATTATAGATACGTAAATAGAATGATCTAAGTTAATTGAAAAATGACATAGTCTGTGAATGTGTAGTTCGGCAGGAACGCTTAAAACGGAGCCATCGTCTTCTCTATTTGTCCAGATGACCGCCACAACAAAGTGAAAGGCTTGGTTCATTCAAACACTCAAAGTTTTCTCAACTGCTTTACAGGGAACGAAGGGGGAATTCCGCGGACGCCGATATCAACAATTTCCTTTGACGTAATTTCTCGAGTACGATATAGCACACTACTGAACGAAACAACAATTGTTCAAAAATAAAGCAATTACTGAAGAAAATAAAGCCTACTGCACCCCCTTCTACTGCTGCCATAACTACTACGACGTACACTCGAGCCTATATTAAAGTACAGCATCCACCCACCCCCGTCACAGGAAGGCCACGCCCCACTGCTTATCACGCGACACAAAGTCTTTTT
>NW_019212998.1:25788-44616 GCF_002532875.2 Varroa jacobsoni | reverse complement strand
TTCTTTTGATAATAACGCGAGTAGTCTGTTCCTCCAAAATAGAGGCAATGCCTAAGTAAAAGAAAAAGTATCATGCACTATAAAGACGAGCAGATCATTGTAATATTCAGAAAAAAAGAACACATTTTTCAACGTCACCCTTCTGCGACGCACAGAAGTGGTAAAATCGCGTCATCCGACAGCGAATTTATGTTCGTGTTTCGTATGTTCGGTCGTTAATATCGAAGACGATAAGTCGTCCATTGCCACGACGAGCTACCGTGTGATGAAGAAGCTAGCACTCTCGTAGAGCAAATATGATGCACACCTTGAACAAGTATATTTTGGAAGAAGTTGCGGATATATACATATCATAGTGCCTTGATATGTGTCGCCGTTGAAATCAACCGCTTGGCTCATGCCACGGTGCACCGACTAAACGTAGCGGAGAACTAACAGATTCTAACATATACCTTTCTGGTGCCAAAACGGGTGGTAAAATCTTTCATATTTTGTGCTATATGTGCACGTATTTGTCCATTTATAATATTTAGCATATAACACGCGTATGTATCGATAAGCGTGGCTATGCTCTAAGGTTGTAACTTGTTTTGACTGGACAGTGGTTCCATGCGACGTAACGACAGTTCGTAGAGGCACAGTCTAGATAGGCATATGTTCCTACCGCACTGTATCCCTTTGTATTTTCTAGCCCTTTAAATGACAAAGGGTAGTTCAACTCGGGGATACGTATAATTAGTGGATTGGCTTTTAAACGACTAAAACCGGACCGTCTATCAGTACTTGTTTGATTCGATTACCAGCTCATCAAATAGAAAACCCGAACGTATTTTCTGGGCTGATATTGTGTCCGTTTATGTAATATTTACATAACCTATATATCGCGATGTATGCGTTCATGCACTGAGCTACCGCAGTTTTTTCTGACGAATGATTGCTACATGTCTAGTTCTAAGGAAACACAGCTATCTACCGTTCGCTTAATTACTTGTGATGCGTGCGACATGTCTCTAGGTAGGGAAAAACCGACTCGATCACCTCTTGTACTCGTCACAATAAGTTGAGACTGATAACACGTAACGCTTAGCCGAATATAACTGATATATAAATCGAACAACATTTAGATAACCTTGTCGCAATGTGGCGACACTGCCATAGGCGCTTCCAAGATTTTGAACCGATTCTAAAAACCATAGATTCCCTAAGCTTTCGATTAGCAGATACGTTGGCGGTCCTTGTTTAGGTTTTTTGTTTGCGGAGCGAAAGACTCGTGTTCAGTGCACTGTGAATAGTATCGATTAAGAGACTTTCAGCCCTGAGTTCGCAACAAACAATTGCATTTACGATGGCCGTCTGCCTATGGCACTGTTTTCGATCCTAACCGCACTACAATATGGCTGATTTCTAGAAACAACGATAATTGTTGCAATACGGTTTTTAAAAAGGAGAACCGAAAGCTATATACTGAACCTGCCATAAGTATATATAAAGCTAAACGGATTTGTGCAGCATCGTATGATACTTACAGGGGTGAATTGTTCTACTTTTACAAGGACCTTGATTAATCTGCGTAGATAACGCTTTGTTGTCGTTGTACTCGTATGCAGAATCTCCATTAACTGCCAGTTGAATCTAAATTTTAAAATAACCAAGCAATCTAATTGGTACTTTAGAATGCTTGATCTCATAGTAAACATAACGTAGCTCTGCTAATAACATACACTACACGATGGGTGTGATAAACAAAAAAGGAGACACGTATAATGTAGTACCATTTTAACAAAAGGATTCACTTCCATTGAACTGTTCACGTCAGTAATTCGCTGTACAATATTACATAGACAAAGCAATCAATTATTTATGGAGCGCTGGGTTGTGAAGCCAGTTACTGTGTGCTGTGTGTGACCCAATTCGTTTTTGCACACGTTAGATCTTTTTACCGATAATTAATGTATCGTGATGCTTGACAATTGGCACAGCCATTACAACGAAGCTATCGTTTCCTCATCTTTGTTTCATAATTTTTTTCAATATTGAACGAAATGTACCGAGCTGAAAAGTATGGCTGAAGGGCTTGTTTGAAACGTTCGGCCTAAGTTGAAGCTGCACGTATCTGAAATAAGATTTCATATAGGTTTCGTCTTCATCGCTAATGGGATGTGGAATATATATGGGATGGATAATGGAAAAAACCGGGACTCTATCAAACTAATTCTTTCTCTAATGATCTCACTCATTCATAGTTATGAGTAAATTAATTCCAGCAAACTTCTACTTGATTGTTTTGAAGATAGTGCAGTTTAATATGAAACATTAGTATATTTAAGGCCTATCTACAGACGGCAATATGTTGCCACGTTAAATAAACCAGTTTAACGTGATCGAGACTCTCCAGTCGAATAAGAACACGTTCCTCCCGGAAAAACTGCTTCTATGTCTTAGTTCAATCAGAAGGCGTCTATAGGTACATGGAACTGTTTAATCGAGGAGTTCTTCAAACTAGGCAACCCATACTTTTTGTCTGGGTCTACGGAATTTTCCGTTTCAGGCTGCCCATTATTTGAAGATGCCCATTTGCAGTATCGGCAAAGCAGTTTAGAGAGAACGTATTCAGCTTCTTTGTTCTCTCAAAAATTCGAACGATGGTAAAAGCTGTGACTATATTTGTCATAATTCCTTTACTTGCTCGCTCCCTCCACATTTGCCGTATTGAGTTCCCTACCGGAATAAACCTCTGAAATAATGCCGACAGCTGTACTGGGGTCTGTCGAAGAAAAAACAATTAAAAGCCAGTCACAGAAATTTATCTACGTACTGGCAGAATACCGTGTACTTACCGCCTTTATGTCGAAAGGCAAAGGCGATCTTCAAGTTGAGACCCAAGCTGGTAGGGGAGAAATGCAATTACATAGTAGTTTTAATCAAGCTTTGAAGCGTCGCTCGACTTCGCTGGCGGCTTTAAGCCCGATTCCAAAAGGACAATTCGGCTTTGGTGGGGCAACGTCAACAATGATTTCTCGCTAAAATGCAAGCCGGCATAGGCATAAGGGCACTAAACAGCTCATCTATGCTGTACCGAATGACTGTAGAACCGCCTAAGAGAGGGCATCAAAAGGACGGACTTTGTTTGAAGCCGTCAGAGTTTGTTGCTCCGAGTAGATACCAGGACCAAATATAAAAACCAATGTTTTACCCTATTTGAAAAAAAAAATAGATCTCTCAACGTTCGGACGGCTTAGGTGTAGGGTGAAATCCTTCTGCTAGAAGTGCTAAACTAAATTTCAATGCTTTTCAACCGCATATAGCCCGCCGCGCTCGCCGTAATAAGAATGGTGGTTCGGCCATCTCAGAACTGAATTTCTGATGCAGTACTTTTCCCTTCTTTGAGAGAGTTTGGCTGAGAATATATATGTGAAAAAAATTGGGCGCAAGGATTACATACAAGACGACAAAAAAGATCAGTTCCAACGTTTTAAGAACTGAATTATTTGTTTCAAACTAAAGTATAGAATATAGCGACTAAATATTTCAGTATTACAATTAGATGACAATACGGTGTCATTTGCAGAGGATAAATATTCTGCAATGCTATGTTCGCGTAACTCTGTCTATTGTGTATTGTTTACAAAAAAAAAAATCAACAAGTGTTAGAAAAGCCTATAGCCTTGTACGAAATTTTCCCCAATTTAAATGATGACTCCCTGCACAGTCGCGTCATATATTGTTTGCCATACACGTTACGTATTTTAGTAGCATTTTTCTACAAAAATATTTGTCTAAAAGCCGGCTTCCTAAATCGTGCAGGTTACCATGTTAGCTTAAGACAGAGTTTCACAATCTATTTCTACGAGGTGCGTGGCTAATGCGGCTGGCGTTACGTAATTCTTTGTTTCGACAACTCTTTGGCGAACTAACGGTGAACAATTTCTAAGTGACTGTGCTTAGTCAGTCGTCGTAACGGGCTTTACCGTCGTGTCCCAATCTTGCTAGCTATAAAAATACTTAGAGTGTTAATAATATATCCTGTTTATTTTCTAATGCATCCTGGACGTGTCTAGTGGAAACAAGTATGATCTAAACGCCCGAAATTTGAAGTTCATTACCTGCCAAATGCCGACCGATACATCGACCGCACCGTTCTGTGTCAATAGCCCGATGAATTAGCAGCGGTAATCATTGGGCAATAAACAACGCGAGGTTCTAATAAAACAAAAGAACCGAGAATATTGGCGAAGTATTTTCCACGACATGTTTCATCATAGAACAACTGCTAACAAAAAAAATAGTAACGCCGTGCACACAAAGAGTGTCCGTCTCGCTATAACATTAGATAGAAAGAGGCCTTTATCCCCGAAAATCTCGGCGGAAACGATATTAACCAAAAAAAAAAAAGGAAACAACTCGTTATTCTATATGATTCTTTACATGTGTCCGTCGTTACCGGCAGCCGAACGACCACGGACCTAACGAACACCACATGATCAAGCGCAAAATATAACCCGTTTTTATTTATTATTAATATATAAAATAGTATTATTATCATAGGAATACCATATAAGTATCACTTTTCGGTAAAATACTTTTTCTGGTCAGCTGCGGCCGTTGAATACAATTAGCTTGGCAGTGCCGACACTGTTGATATTCAGTATTGATGAGTCAACGATATCTCAGTTTGTAAGAAACCACCACTATGGATGTGAAAGCAGTTTTTTACGGAAATTTATTACAACGACGACGATGGATTTAAGAGATGTACGCCCACTTTCAGTCGTTGAAGATTCGCTCAAACAGCGGTGGGTATCACCTGAAATGTTAGTCTACCGACGGAGACAGTAGCCTTCCGGATGTCAGGTTTTGTGGTTGGATGTTATCAGCGATTTTCTCCTCAAGCAAATAATCGGTATATAAAGAAATGGAGAAATCTACTCAATATTTTGATGGATACAAGAAAGGTCCGAGCGTTTCATCTTCGAGTATCTCAATGTTTTTGAAACGAAAATGCAACGAAACAAGTCTACCCCATGCTGGTGTTAAGAAAGAAATTACGGGCCTTCGTGAAGACTGCTTGTCAGAGGGGAGTGCTGGAAAGCACGTTCATCACACGTTATAGAAACAAGTTAAGTTATTAAATTCTTGCAAAGAATGTATACACGCGTATATTGCCTTTGTCCTGTTCAAGTTTTAATTATTGCTACATCTTGGTCCACAGTGTCAATTTACTGCATATAGACCCCAAGTGCATTTTCCGATACGGATTAATTGAACCGGCAGCCTACTTGTGGTAGAGTTTTCACTACGAAGAGCTCTATAATTGGAATCGAACCCATCGGACTCTTTCGGCTTTTCGTCACATTAGTACTTTTTGTGTGTATCACGAACGTTACGTTTGAACGTCTTCAGATCCGTTGATCGACCTGGATTAGGTGCCGAGCTCAGATAGTTGGAATGTAACACGGTTGCAATCGTCATCATCGAGTCGCTTGTGATCGTCATATAAACGTTATTCTCCACAGTCATAACCTGGGCTAGCAAATATTAGAAATAAAACTAGCGACAACAAACATCGAGTTACTAATCTGAAAGTGGAAACAAACGAATTCGCACACATTAAGCATCCAAGGTACCGATTGCGCGAGGGAAAAGAGGGTAACCATGTATCTCGTAAACGCTGCATTCGAATGGAGACTATTATCATTATTATATATTATTGTCACATGGTTTTGCCGAAGTTACCTCAAGGCGTCTCAGGTACCTCCGAATAGTGGATTCAATCGAAGTGATCCATCCAAGGAAATTCGTTGGTTGTTCCCAGCCATCGACTTTTGTCCTAAGTAGCTTGAAGATCACTATAAAACAACGTAATGTAAAACGTGAGAATAGGAAGAAACGTTATGAGCTTCAAAAGCATTCGATAACGTAAGTTCATAGAATTATCCCATATCAACTCCTTGCTTGTATCAGCAGTCAAAGTATACTACATGCATACGAAGGTCCTAATAGCAATATTTACACTTCTACCTGGGGCCCCAACAATTAGTTGCGTCATGATCCAACTGGAAAAAATACGACTTCAGAAAGATGTTCAGGTGGTCGTAATGATAAGTAAATATGTGACCACTGCTGCGCACTCCATTCACTTGCTATTCTAAATAGTCCGTAACACTATATTTTCGGGCGAACTTGACGTGTTGACGTGTCCTCTCAGATAGTTAATCTTTGATAATCGAGAAGAGGTTTTTCGTTATTTTGATACGAGGTATCCCGGCGTCGGCTTCGTTGTGCGAACAAACGAATTAAGCAAAATGTCTGCACCTCCAAGCCCTGCTTCACTAACTGCGGTCACTTGAGGGCGTCGCAAGAGCCTATGTTTCGTTCAGCGCGGGAGTTATGTTGCCGTGGATCCGGGTTTCGAAGTAGTTACAACAAACTTTCGATCCAATCACTTGAATATCAAAAGTCGATTGTGTATTGGACACCACTGACGTTCGAGTGAAACCTCAGCATCCAATAGAAAAAGTTACATCATACACACATAAAAAGTGAAACCAGTATTTTTCTTAGATAAACATAATAAAATTTGATTTTATATTGGCATACTTTGCTACTTCCATTGCATGTTTAACAAATACTTATTTGTAAAGTTAACATCATCAGTACTGAACGGGAGTTTGGGTCTGCAAAGGGCACATAGCACCGCTGGAAAAATACCCTGTGACGTTTGCCCCACAGTCTCGTAAGTGTCAGCGAGACTTCGACTGGAACAGAACTAGACTAGAACTATTTCAATACCGAATTTAGCTATCTTGATAATAAGGCACAGTAGTTGGGGTTGCGGGCTGATCATTGACAAGTTATTCGGCAATGCCGATGCCGTAGTGCGCTGTATATGAATGGAGCAATCTACGACTACAGAAACATTGTGACCGCATAATGATTGAGCATACGAAGTCCATTTAGAAATCGTAATTATCCCTACGTTGCGACGACAATATTTTTCAGTCATTTTTTGATTGATAATGTGTCGTACCTCTTTGCAACGGGATGTGAAAATCTTCAACTGTTGAATCGTACCATGCCGAATGGCTACCCCATAATTGTATGTCTAGTCACTCTTGTTTGTATGTAAAGCAAGTAGATTTAGTTGCCAATTCAGCTTTGACTTAGTATCTGTCGTGGAAATTCCCGTAAAAATCTATTAATTATTTCAAATGGGAGACCGCAACTCATCTTGTTGTTAACTAGCTATAAGGGCGCTAATATTGATATATATATATATATGATGATAATATAAAATTGATTCATGTACGGAAGGCCACTAATGATGGTAATAGCACAAATAATGGTGGTAATGATACAGGGCCAGTCTCGAAAGCTCCACTGCATGCTATACAATAGAATAAACACGAGGTGACAGACCAAACTCAACTGGGCATTATACCGATAACACATTGGCTGCTGCTGCTGCCACAATCCTCTTTAAATTATTGTTACTACTTTTTCTAGGTGTCTGAAACCGATACTCAGCATAACCTCCCACCAAAGAATAATGCCGACAGTGCGCTTCTGTAGTTTCCATTACTAAATAAGAAATTTAGATTTGATTAGTAGGATATCTGACAACTCTCACAAAACCGTCACATACGATGTATCGTACCCTGAACGGCTATGGGTTTTTTCGCAAAGCTGGAGATGGGTTTCATTTCAAACACCGATTATGCATCAGCGTTCGATGTGTCGAAGAGCCACTATTAACAATACAATTTTTGGAAATATTCAGCTTAACCAGAAATCGCTGTGAAGTAATTAAAAAAGGACGGCACAAGTGGGGACGTAATAATAATAACGTCGTTCTCGAACTTCCAGGTTGGACCGTTATGTGCTGTGATAAGGGAATCTGATTCCGTCTTTTTCGTTACGTCTGCATGACCTGTTACTACGTGTAAAATACCGACAGCTAACAAAGTTTCCGCGTTGAATATTGAGCACATTTTTGCCAATAGCAGTGTGGTGATTTGGAATGACGCGGTAATGTATAAATGGGTCCCAATTATCTACCAATACATATATGTCTCCTATGAGTTGTCGCAAGGCTATAAATTAACTGAAAAGATTGTTCCTTCCCATAACTACTTAACGTCTTAGTATGAGTACTGTGTATAAGAGGTTTGTCTAGTTACATCGTTTGCCCTTAATATATATCGAATCTTCGACAACCCTCGTCGTTGAAACCTCTGCTGCACCATTACTGTTTCACTCTGAGATTATTTTTTCTGCACTCTGTTCTATCACGATCAGCCCTTCGGAATCGGCCGAATGAAGTGTTGTCTGTTTCGGTACGCACGAGCCACCTTTGCTGCCTTCAGTACATAAAGTAAAGATAATCCAATACATCAGTGTCCAGCTGATATCGGGCTTTGAACATAGGTGCCCCTTCTGGATTCTCCTGCTAGAGATAAAGTCAGATTTCATCCTCGACAAGGAAGGTCTTCTAAGTAATTCTTCCAAGTAGTAAATGACTCTGTTTGTTAAAAAAATATTATTGACAGTATTAGGTGACAGGGACGAACCTTGATTTAGCGCATTGTTTTTGACGGCATCCGCAGTTATTAAAATGAGAAAATCATTCCAATCAAGACCTACCCTAGTAACATGCTAAATAGCTAATTCGTTTCTGCGCACGCTAGATAGATGGTGGTCGTAATCGAGGAACAAGTAAAATCTTCTATCAGACATGAAAGACCTACACATTTTTCGGGTTTTACAATTTTTTTTGGAATTAATGATTGATTTAACTTCAAACTCACAGGTGCTATCGAGTAATAGTCATGTTGATGCTAATATCTGTTGGTTCATAGGAAAAATCTAGCTGTCGTTTTACAGTTATCCACACAATGTGTAGAATAAGCATTTGCCTCGTTTGACGATCGGCCGATATTGAGCACAATCGGTCGAACCGTAACTTTATGTGTAATACACGTGACGAAGTGTTATTGCCATAGTCTCTTTAACACCCCAACTTATACCGAAAAAGGCTAACTTAGTTAATCGAATAAGAAATATTCGATTTGATTACGAACGAACAACTGGGCATCTAACAATATTCATTTTTAACATTAATGTTACTTTGTGATACGCATAAAAGACACTTGCGAAATAACAAAATACAGTGCAGAAACAATATTCAGCCAATAACAATTATAATATGACCCTGGGATAATAATATATTAGCTAGGTAACTACACGCTAAAATATAACACATATGGATGGACAAGGAACAAGCGAGCACAATCCGAAGTAGTCAGATGACTCATTAAATTAGTACAAATCGTTATGAAGCGTTTAACGAATGGACGATCATAGAAACTTGACGAAAAATCACTGGAAACCAAATGTTGTAACATAACTTATCACAGTTAAAAATGTAGGCGGGGGTATGGCGTAGCTCAGAAGGATATATCAAACACTTTTGGGATATTTCTAAAACCACTTCGACTTGAGGAAGTAACATGAAATATCAGTCATTTGAATTTTCGAAGCTTTGCTTGCTCAACAAAATAGGGTACTATTCATTTAGAAAAGAAACTTTTATCTGTGACCTATGTAAATCGACCAGCTTCTATCAGGTTTAAAAATTATGCCGCGGCCGCTGCAATCTCAGCAGCAAAAGTTCTTAGTACGTCTAATGATTTGTGCGTTTTCTAAATGTTTCAGCAATTGTCTTGGTAGTACTACGTACAAGTTCATAGTTTAGTTAAAACCTTATTTATTTATATCGAATGGGAACTTATTATGGCAGCGCTTCTACGGTATTTCCAGGAATGTCCTGCTGTACCCACACGGTGGTACCTGTCAATTATAGTCGTTCGATTCGATCGTTCACAAGCGATGCACTCAGCTAGCTTTGTGCTGCTATCTGAGTATTCCTTATAGGTGCGGAACATTAACTATGTTGCGGGACCCACAACGCGAAAGGTAGTGGGAACCAGATTATTATTTCCGTTACTACAGAATAAGTTGAGCACAGGAAAAATTCCGCGCTATAGCCACAAATCAAAACACTTTTGTGTACAGTTGCTTCTTGCAGACACCCATGTGGTACTACGTAGATGACGAGCTCTGAGGGAAAAATTTTTAATAATTCGGTTTTGTTTGTGTACTCACTTTCTGCTCATCCAGTATTTGAAGCCAGCCAGCCACTTTCCTCAAATCCTTTTTCGAGACTACGTTAAACCGCAAACTGCATTATTGTATATGTAGCAGAATCTTTTATGGATTGTTTGTGATATGCGTTTTGCAACGCAGATACTTCTTTTCCTGTTTTATTGGCCTTAATAAACGACCAGTGTGAGCCCGTGGTGCAAATATTCAATGTGCCGCAGGTATGTTAAGGCTATACGAGGTTGTTTATTTCGCTGCAATATCATTTCCACCTGTGACATCCCCGGCAGAAAAAGCCTCGTAAGGTCCTTGTTGGGGTTCTGTCAACGCTGAGCCTATAATCAAACTGCCCATGAAGGAAGTTCTGAAACAATTTCATTTTGCATATACTATGACTAGATCTGATTACAGAGATTAACTACCGTAAGTTTGTTGGCCCCTTTAGAATCTGAATGTCCATTGATTATTCGAGGCAATAAATACTGGAAAATTCAGTTTAAGTTACTGATTACTTAAGCTTCGTACTTGTTGTAATGTTGAACGCCTTAAGAAACGAACTAATTTCAATGCGGAGCAAAAATAAGTGTAACATTCTAATCGTGACTGCAAAAACAATCTAACGCGTCCGTCCAGTATCGACACAGTACTTTAAAGCAACAATTGAAAAAAAAAATAAAGATCACTAGGTAGATACCTAGTAGACACATCAGATATCGTCGGGTAGAGACGATTTATCAGAAAGAGCAGCTTTGTTTGTCTGATCTATCAGCTCAATACATTTTCCGATTCTTTTTCAGTCAGAAGAGCCTCGCCTCCTTAATCATTTCACCTTTTCACATATCAGTCACGGATCATTATAAACAGAATTATTATAGAGAATGCAGATCAGTCTTTGTCTACGTATCGGTGAGTCAGCTGGCCTTCACTGTTTTACCACATTATGGGATGTTATGAAAAGCTGACCGTTTAAAACGTTTCACTGAACATTACACTGTGTAATTACAAAGCTAGTTAGTTCATATCTATTTTAGCAGTTGAAATGATACGGTCTTTCATGTTTGAGTTAAGTATTTTTTGCTTAGGTAGATACACTGAATCGCCATATAAATTTCAACTGTGAACATATGCTACCACCTAACCTTGATTAGACGTAAGCTTTAGATATTAGCTTTAATAAAGGCACCCCCATGCACAAAACAGGTCGATACGCTTAATCAAAATGTACGAGTGATCGCTATTGGGTTTCCTAAAAGCGTTTACTGATTAAGGCCTTTGTTGCGTTTTTGCAGTCAATTATATTGGGCGCGTCGTAGAACGCATTTTTAGTTTCTTTGTGGTTAACGTTTTTACAGAGATGCAGCGTGAAATGCTTAACACTGGCATTACGGTAATCATATTGAATAGGAAACATCTCTGGTCACCAGCAACATTCTGCAAAAACATTAAAAAAATAGATTTTCCAATGAGCGAACTTAAAAAATTATAAAAGGTTACAATTAGTTGTCATACGGCTTAGAATCCTGTTCTTTTCAAACATTTCAGACTCTTAGCTTAGCTCAGCTCCAGAATTAGCTATTTCTTTTTAAATTACTCAACGGTTTTGTCCAGTCCCTTAGTTAAATCTAACTTTGATGATAACGAAACAGATGTTCGATATGTAATAAGAAATAACAGCTAATTTAGGGGGATTGCTTTGCGATACTGGATTAGGCATATTTCTCGCACGAGCAAAACTACTTTGATTTCCGAACTGCAGTGTTGTCTCAGGACCGGCTGGAACTCTACTCGTAAAATCGCCATTGTTATTGACGTAACTTAAATGTTTTAAAGTAACTTTTGTGTAATAGAAAACACGAAAAACATTTAGACGATGGTCTCATGTTGTTCATGTAGCGAAATTACCCAGTTCATAGCTTTTTAAGTAAGTTACACAATATCAATATGCTCACGGTTGGATATATTACATTGTTAAAATGTTAATTTTCTAACCTCGGTTTAATCGAAAACATTTGTGCTTTAACATTTTTCAGAAACTTATTTTAGGAATATTTCAGCAAAACGCGTTTTTTCTTTAAAAAAAAAACTAATTATGTAAAATCATTAACGTAAAAACCTTTCAATATGTGTTTCTGCACCAAATTATCCGGCCGTTTGAAATGGATATAATTTAAAACCATAATCTAACCACTAATCTCAGCAAGAACACACTATACAAGTCGCGTCAAAATAGAGTTTTTCGGAAACCTTTACCGTGAATATATTGTTGGACAAGGATTGGCAAGGGTTCGCCAAAAATATGACAAAAAAAACCCAACTGACTCCGAAGGTATCAACTTTTTCTAGAAACTTTAGAAAACTTATCCCGGTAAGCGGTTTCTCGGCCGAAACTACAAACCTCAAAAATTAAGAATAACAATAAAGTTTATTAATCGCATATTTAACGAGATATCCTATCACCACCTCGAAAGACAAAGAAAGTTTAACATGGACTGACTAGATACTCAGCAACCAAATGCATGGAAGGCAAAATCAAATAACCTTTTTAACAGAGAAACTAAATATGCGGAATAATCCGCTAATGCATAGCTACTTGCAAACTGAAAAGTCTTTTATTAAACATCGTAGATTCGCCACGCAAATGTTTCCTGTTTTACATTGACTCCATTTAAAACAGCACAATGTTTAATGAAAGAGAGAAAAACGTTTTCCTACGTGCATAAAAATCACCACGACCTTTGATTGACTCATATTTATTTTTCTTTCTTAAATCATATTTCTCAATTTGTACACATAAGCGCATGCTTCCTGTACCGCTTTTTATATAAATACACGAACTGTACATGTAAACAGTTCCCATTGACGGGTACTATTATATTACACAGATTTCTACCATTACTCAGCGCTTCGTTTTTTAATGACAAATGCATTTGGATTGTTTGTTCTGGGCTAGCACTGCTTTTTAGATGAAATACCTTCCCTTCAATTCAGACAATCGATTGTTCATTATACTTTATGTTTAACATATATAGGTGATTTAGTGATACGTAAATTAAACGTGTGTTAGCCAAGATGATAACGACTATCTGAGCAGACGAGCTGCCTCGTTAAAGCATCGCTGACGTTTTTTTTCTACTGAGCAAAATTTCATTCCGGTCAAGCGGCTCAACGTAACTTAAACCAATCTTCGATCTACGCAGTAATGTAGTTTCTGCTTAATGTAAGCAGGTGATTTAATGGAACCTACATGTACGATACATTTCTTGTCAGAGCACAACCTAGACTGCCAGACTGATGAAGCCAATTAAACGGTTCGCCCGACCGAACAGCCTGCCTCATTAAACTTTTGCTGATGCTATCACTATTTTATCAAACGCTTGCTTAATACACTTAGATGACTTACGTGCTTGTAACAAATTTAGGTATATCGGTACAAAGATAAGAAAGATTGCAGATCTTTCTTGTTCAAAACTATTCAAGTGTCATTAAAAATTTACTCTATCTGCACCGCTTTACCGCTGAACCTTCTTTGAATAAACACCAAGCATTGCCGTAAACTTACGTCTTTTTTTTACAAGTTGTGTAAACTTGAGTTAAGTTCGGGCGATAATACTCAACGAACATTCCACAATACTAACCTCCATAACCGCAAGAGACATCTTCTAATATTTGAAGAATATATAAACACAGCAATGCACTTAATATCTGACAGCGCAGTACCTAACAACCTACCACCGTATTCCCATCAGGTATATTTCAACGTCGCGTGTACGCAACAGATTTGAGACCATCACCGGATAGCCAAACTTTATACCCAAACATAGAAGTATTTTATAGAGTGTATTACTAAAAATAGCTAAAGCCTTGCCTTTTTTACTATACGTATGTATATAATGTGTGTAAGAAATTGTTAGCTAATCCAGACCACTTAGAAAGATGGAAAAATAAGAAGATAATCGACTTCATTAGTGATAAGAATCAAGTGGAAGAGCGCTAGCCTGCACCGAACCACTTCGTACGATATATTGTCACTGTTTGGACAACCTTATCGTTCAACCTGTTCCTTACAAGCTGATATAAAATAATCGGCTTAGATGTAAAATTAAAATACACAAACGATATTTATGAAAAAGTAGAAGCCGCTTCATACATAGGGAACTCAATATAAACACTATCTATCATCGGATCTAAGAACCGGCGCTTAACACGCGAAATGCAGTTATTTTTCTTTCCTCTTCCAAGATTGTCTTACTAAACGTTCAACATACATATATGTCTCATAAGTTTACACAATTATTATACTAAAGATTAGCCGCCGTTTCGCCTTTTTTGACTAGACGACACAGACTTGCTTGGCGTTATCACCCGTTGAAGATGAGTTGTTATTGAAGATGAGCGACGAGACTATGAACCTTGAGCGCGACTCCTAGCTTTAGACGAAGTACATCAGTGAGGTCTTCCCGACGAAGGCACAACAATGCTACACCGTCGACGGCGTTTTGTCGAAAAACGTTACCTAGTGATGGAAGGCCGGTAACGCGACTGACCTCATTTGCAACTCGAGCTACATCCCACTGTTCGACATCGGCCTGCCAAAACAAAGATACATGCATATTTATGTCAGGAAACACGTTGGTTGTAAACGTACCCTTGAACACAATTATACGGCAAACTCTCAAAGAAATGTGGTAGACTCATACAGGTCACTCACGAATTCATAACGCATGGCCGTTCCAACATAAGTGTCAATTCAGCCGTTCTTTGTGAATAAAATGTTGAGTAATTTTTTTAATAACCCGCATAAGCCCAACAACGGGTTATCCATTAATGAGAAAATCTTACCTCTGTAACTGTTCCCTGTAAGTTATTTTTCCTTCTGTAGTCAGTTTCTAACGATGAAGGCGGCGGCAAGCAGGCGAATATGCTATCATGAACCGCTCTTCGTAATGTATTTTCGCCAGTTGCTGCAGCTTTGTGTCCAAGATGAACACCTCCCCACCCACGGACACTGCGAGTCTCCACCCGACGCGGCAGAATTCGTTCGACATTGTGTCGAGCATAGGGACAAAACTGAGGAGAATTGTGCGTCGTATGCCCGGGACTCTGCACGCTGCCCAGACCTCGGCAGCCCGGGGCTGCAGAACAGGCTTCTGAGCGGCGTGCTGGTCCCGAGGGTTCCAGTGGGTGAACGTTTGCAACACACCATCCAGGGTCGTGTAAATCCTCAGAGTCGGCATCAACCCAGAAGTCATGATAGGATTGCGTCCAACCTTCAAATCGCAGCTGGACTGAGAAGGGCTTTACCTTGACCACCTACGTGAACAAATGTCCAAACAAAGGCAAATCGTTTCCTATTACGAAAACACTCGCATATTTCTACGGAATTAACGATGTAGGCTTACTGCCTATTTCTTGAATATATACCTCATGAATGTGCATATTTGAATTGTTCCTAATTCCAATGAAATTCTAAAAATGTTCCATTTTTACTCTATGAACGCTTTGATCGACTTACCTGCGCTCTTCTTATGAGTCGCCTATTGTATGGGTCGACCACTTCAAAGGTTGCTCCTAGCAGAATTGAGTGGGGCTCTCGCCGTTGTGGGGACACAATGGACTTGCTTTGCTGTTCACGAAGGTACTGTGCCCATGTTGTAAATGTCGGTGGCAAAACGCTTAGTGAGACTTCGTTTCGATCGCAATGGCTGGAATTGATTAGAAGGCAGGTAAGTTTAGAATAATCATACATTTATTAAGTAAGAGAGGTGATCTAAACATTTTTATATGCGAAATACGACATATCTTGAAAATAAGGCAAAAAATGATTGGCGGTGAAAGGTAGAATAAAAAAAAAAGAATCGTTGAACGAAACTACGAAATTTTCCGCTACTTACCCGACGCTCCCGATGTACGGGGAGTCAAGAATATACCACTGGTCATAATCATCACCAGATGTCCCATCAAAATGAACAAGAATGCGTTCTGCTAGTCGATCAATCACTTGTGCAACTCCCCAGCGGAATGGAGCTCTGCGTTGTTTTGCCTCGAGGCGATCTCCGATGGAAACACCTGCAGCACACTTGCCTCCGTTATCGGCACCATGCGGTCGAAACAACACTCGAGGGGCGGCTTGTGCCCCGATGCTAAGTGTTAGGCAGTAATAACAAAGTTAAGAGACAGAGGAAATAAACATGGTTAATTATAACCCTTTCTTGAAGCCCGCATTAGTTAGAGTTTTAGACAGGCCATTAAGCTAACCTAATCACATTGCACTAGTTTTTTTTAGCATCAACACAACAGTGAGCCTACTAGCAGTTAAGACCTGACCTTCGTTCGCAACCAGTGTAGTTCACTTACCGCCGTAAGTAGGATGACCACGAAAAGGTCGTTCCCTCTGACGGGGGCACACTCAAAGTCCTCCCTGAGCTTTCACAGAATCCACACGGAAATATGCCCCATGAATCGTGATTTAGCCAAAAATCGTATACGTCTGGATAGCCATCAAGGTGAACTCGCATTCGACTCCCTAGCACCTACAAGCATTTCAAAAATATAAAATAATTTAAGAAAAGTTTTAGATATCAGTTCAAGATGAAAATGAAACTGAAGCATAAATATCAACTGAAAAATTCTATGAAGGCCTCAAGAGTTCTTAGTCAACGCACACAACATTCTCCATAGGCCAAATCGGTCCTTAAATATGTACTGCACTTCTATATTTGTTGCATCTTTAATGTTTTACATCCGCCTTTCTCAAGCGGATTCACAGGACTAATGTCGGAATATGCAGATATAAAAAAAATATAGTATACAAATATCCTTACCTCTGCCACTGAGGCAACGCAAAATGTGCTCTGATGACGTGGGTCAATAGCCTCGAAACGCATGCCAACTTTGAACGGACACGGTGTTTGAATATCCAACGTTTGTAAATCCGAGAGACGAAATCTGAAAAGATCGGTCAACTCTTCTCTCAACAAGACTTTACTAAACATATTTATAGTCCGACACTTTGTTCCAGTTGCATTTACTGGAGAAAATCGAAACGGCTTTTTAGTATATTCACCAAGTTCATATTGAATTCATTAAAAAAGGTTTTTCTTATAAATTTTAGCAGACAGCTGCTTGTAGGCATTCCCTGAGTTTAGTCCTGATGGAGATATACTATACGTTACCACGTTACCATAAAGTTCGCACGAGTTGACACATGTTTATTTCAAAAAGAGTAAATGTCAGTCAACATACTACCCCTTGTCTCTTTCAATATCAAGTTTATAGTATATCAAAGATCAGTCAAAGCGTTATATTTTTATATGAGAAACCCTGAATTTTAGTCCTTGCTTCTAATCGGTATGACCTGAATCGCACCTAATTATTGTTCATGATATTAAAATCGAAAGCAACGATAGCAAATCGAACAAAAATAAAGATCTAATATAGTATTTATTATTAAACATACAAGTCTATACCATATGAGATCAGAACTAAGATATTAATATTGGCTATTTGATGTAAGCGTCAGTGTATTTACGTAACTAAGCAACTAAACAGCAGAGAATCGAACGCGTGATCTAGATAATAATAATAATAGAAGCCCATCATCAGCAAAATTACGGAACTTTCTTAAAAAGAAGGTTTATGGATAACTAGTTGATTCTCATTGCGTCACGACAATGTCATACTCGCACAGAAAACTAGAAGAACCTTTTAGCTTTACAGTATTTTTCTAATTTGACAGAAGAAACGTGGCTAAAATTAAAAAAAATTACTGGTTAAAGCTGCATTGATATTTCGCTTTGTTTACACATGCTGAACTCAGGTACTCTCTCAAAAAGGGTTAACGTAACGTAGTAACTTTATATTGGACAAAACAAACTCTTAACACGAACGCCCAATCGTAACTATAAAATTCAGTGGTTAATAGGCGCTACCAAAAGCACCAGTTGCCAGCTGACTGCAGCTGGTGTTTTTGATCATATCAAATAAACAAGGACAAGCCGCCAGCCGATACCTGTAAGTTAGCGATTTCATAAAAATTGTTCTGGCCAATAAAGTGTTTTTGTCTGTTACGGATTAGGCGCGAAAACGAATCTCTCGAACAAAACAAATTCCAAAATTGCTTCGAATAACTGTTCATACTTGATCTGCGTTCCTCGAAGAGTCGCGACTCCCGACTGCCATATGAGGCCTTCCTCTTCTGAAAGCAAAGTCATTTTAATACTGCACACCCGCGCGTACTCGTAGCTCGCGTTGAATGTAATAAACAAACACTTCGTGAAAAGTATGGAGTCACAACGGCAATTTTCACTTTATACTTCTTCTTTTTTGCCCCGACAGCAAACAGAACTGCTGCTATCCAAGACACATTCACTAAACAGTTGGACGAATGAACACATTCAGACGGGCTACTGCTGTGTTGATGCCGGCGGCCGGTTGAAGCTTTGCACTGTTTCTCTAAAAAAAAAAAAAAAGAGAGACTAAGCGCATAATATAGAAATTGTACCACTAGAACTATATATTTTAAGTCATGTCAACACATTGAATTGTCACAAACATTTAATCACACAGATTTATGTTCTAGCTTCAGGAAACAGCTCAGTAGAGCTAAGTTCAACTGCAGTAGGGTACTCAATGGCATGAACAAAAGTAGAGAAAAATCCATCTGCAAAAATG
>NW_019212998.1:0-25347 GCF_002532875.2 Varroa jacobsoni | reverse complement strand
ATATTCAAATGTAGGTATATCAGGGGTAGGTTGATCCTAATTCCATGATTAAACATCTACAAGAATTTGGCTCTTGTTACAAATATACGGAAGTTTCCTTAGCTTTTGAGCGATCTTAGTATCTATACGTTAGGTTAATGTGTGTGGTAGTGAGATTTGTGGCCAATATCATTCGAAAAACGCGAAACATATGTGACAAAAAGTCATCTGGTGTTGTGAATCTTTATTTGTCGAGTAAGTCACGTAAAAAAATAAAACATTGCCTAGGTGTTTTGGAAATTATAATCTTATCGTCTTCACTAAATCATATCTGCGAATCTTGTGGAGGTAAAAGTGTCCGAAAATTATCAAATTAAGTTATAACACTGCCTAAACGCCAACTAAAGAGAATAAAAATGCCTACATTTTAGATGGAGAAATACATACCTATCGGTTAAATCTACCAAATTGTACATTTAGTTGTGGCGTGAGCTGCTTTCATCAGCTGAAAGAGGTTACCCGTTAACCTATCCTTTTTGACATATTTACTTTTCGATACAGGTTTTACAGTATAGTATAATGCCTAATCCCGAGGACAAAATTTGCTTAAAACTCTTGTCCGATTCCTGGGTCATCGATTAGCGCACTTGTTTTTAAATTTAATTATTATTCATTGATGAGATATGACCACAGTGTCAATATTGTCATATATCATTTGTATTTCAGTCCGGTGTAGACATTCCGAATATTCCCGGATAAATTAGATGGCTGCTGAGGACAAATAATTAAAACGTTTTGAAAATAGTTAAATAAATCTTCAGGTAAAATCTTCATTTTAAACATGTGGAGAGTTGTTTATAATCTCTATGAAGTTTGGCTGTTTATGAAGTAATACTGCGCAGTTCGCGTGATACGTCGCACATTAACCTGGTACATTTGTGGAACTTATTTTTACCAACTTTCAGACCAATTTAAGTTCTCTACGTAAACATGGCTACAAGCTGGGAAGAAGTTAAACGGTTGGCAGCCGATTTTCAGCGGGCCCAACTAACTTCGTCGGTGCAGCGTCTGAGCGATCGGAACTGCATTGAAATAGTCAAAAAGCTTATTTCGATGAAGTTGATTGATGTCGTATTTACGACTTCCGGAAAGGAATACATTACACCACAGCATCTTCACAAAGAGATCAAGGTAATAGTACCCGAACAGTTCACCATCGTTTGCAAAATCGGAATACAACCTTTCAAAGTTAGATAATGAAAATCCAGCCAGGATTTTATCTAGACTTAAAACCTACAGACTACATTATTAAAGACATATTTTTAACATACATTGTTTCTTTTTCTACGTACTGCAATCCAAAATCACAAATAGAAGCTCTGTTTTTTGAAAGGTAAAGTCTAGCATCCGGTCTCTTTCTTTCTATAATGTTACACTACGGCAGCTGAAGTTGGAAAAGCTTACGATTAACAGGTTTAACAAATTCAATATTAAAACAACTTTCTGGTTTGTTGCTTTAGGATGAGCTGGTCGTGGCTGGCGGTCGCATTGATTTGAGTATATTGGCAACAAAACTGCAAGTTGACCTGGGGCATATCGAAAATGCCGTCACAGAGCTTCTCAAAACCGAAAGGGATGTCAAGCTTGTACTTGACCAACTCATAGCTGATAGCTACATGGACCAATTGGCAGAGGAGGTCTTTACCTTGAAGTAGTCATTAAATAATGATAGTTTTCTTATCATTGTGAAATGTGTTCGTCTTTTTTATACTTATATGGTGGTTATATGTTCATACTCTACGAAATTCATGTTACTTGAAATAAGTTGACACTTATTATTTTCGAACACGGGTTACATATATGCCTAGTACTGCGCATATATAAATGTTATCGTTTCAATGATCTTTTGTGCTTTAGGTGAACGAGCGGCTTCAGCAAAAAGGCGAGTTGACAATGGCCGATATCATCAAGTGTTACGATGTACCAGCAGAGTTTTTGCGTGCTGGCCTCATGGCCCGTATGGGCCGTATCATTAAAGGTCAAAGCGAAGACAAAGAGGTTCTGTACACAGAAGCATTTGTCACAATGCATCGATACCGAATCCGTGGTGCATTGTGCGCAGTTACCAAACCCATACAGATATCAACCCTCATCAAGAGCTATGCACTACCGGAACGCATCGCTGTAAACATAGTCGAGCAGTTAATCGGTCAAAAGAAGCTGCTTGGACTGTTGTCCGGTCACGATGACCGTGCGTTCTACGTGCCTGACATCTATAGTCGTGCACAAAAAGAGTGGGTTACCACCAATTTCAATCAGAATGGCTTCCTAGAGTACGATGCCCTATCCCGATTGGGTCTTGGTGATCCGAAAACTTTTGCTAAAAATTTGCTTCAAGACAAAAAAGTCTTGTTCTTGTCGTCGGTCTGTATAGACGAACACCTGCTGAGCCAGGTAGAGTCTTCGATGGAAGAGGCTAACCTCACTGGCTCCTGGGTAGACGTGGTTTCGATGCTGCCTTCGCAGTTAATCGCATACGATGTCAATGAGATCATATCGCACGTCATATCGACGAACAAGTTGATGAGGAGTTGTATGCATATCATTGCGGAAACGGTTGTGGTTAGTAATGTTCTTGTCGAAAGCTGTGTTAGATCGTTCGAACCGCTGCTGATGGAAAAGGCCGCGGTGGATCTCCAAAGCGGAATTGGAAAACTATTCGAGGAGCTTGAACGAATTCCGGATGAGATTAGCACTGAGCGAAAAAAGAAACTCGCAGCAGATGACGAAGAAACGGACAAGAAAGAGGAGAGGAGGAAGAAAGCGACCGGGGGCAAAAGTGGCGGAGGAACTCAGGGCCGAGAAACAAAGACGAAGTCGACGAAGAGAAAATACGGCAAGAAAAAAGCCGGTGGATTTGATGACTCCGATGACGATGGCCCGTCAACGAACAAGGGCGCAAGACCGCTAGGTGCTGCTGCCTCGCAGGGGAAAAAGGCTGAAATTGTGTTCATGACGCTGAAGGAGATTACAGATAACCTTTGTTCACTTGAACTATTGCAGGGAAGTCCTGATGAACTTTCAGCAGGTGAGTTCATAGTTGTTGGCACAAAACATTTGTTTCTACTATAGCGTTTAAAACCATCGATATTTAAGACAAAAGACCTATTGACCTTTTAATTCTGCATAAATCAATTGGTGATACAGAATGGCATCGACATTTAGCCAGGTACGCTTATGATTAAATACTTTAATTGAAGTTATTATTCCGGTTACTAAATGTATGATGCTTCAATGTCGATGCAGGTATAGCAGAACTAATTGAACGTCAGCTGAATTTAAAATATAAGCAAGTGTTGAAATCGTTGTATATGTCGTCGATGAATGCGTCTGCCTCAAATCGGCGTAAAACCCATAACGAACTTCAGGAACGCATCTCTACTGCTATTGCCCAGATTACGCTGTACGGGGCTGGGTTGGATATCTTCAATGGTGATCTAAAAATCCAATTAACAAAGTACTTGCTACGTAGTCTGTGCACTGACTTGGTAAACGTCATCACCGTATATCTTACTGCTGAACTCGGCCTGCCAATCGAAACAGAAAACCCCAATCCTGAGCAACGATTAAGAATGATTAACAAAATGGGCGGAGCCCAGAAAGAAACCCTCCTCAAAGTACATCAGAACCTCTCAGGGAATAGCGTCGACCAATTCCTTGGCAATATGGAATCGGTTTATGGAGCAGGCGTGCTAGATATGATGATTCGCGTTGATCGAAAACGTGATCGTCAAGTAATGTCTGGCCACAAGCTCACGCTGACGGAACAACTGACCAATGCATCCGAACCTGCATTGGCTCTTCATCTAGCTGTTTTAGTTGTGATGCAGACGCAGATGCAGAAAATGGTCCATTTCTCCGGTAAGTTTGTACCGCAGATGGTAAATTTCCTAAAAGGAAAGGTATCGCCTGATTTGCACGCCGAACTTTGCGCAGTTGAAGAACTAGTGATGAAGGACATGAAGCTAGAAGAGGGCGCTGAAAAACAAGAACTTAAAGGCAAATTGCGGGATAAGCTGAATGAACTAAAGGAGCTTGTCGTCAATTATAAGCGACTTAGTGAATCGAAGTAAACGCGAGCACCTTTTTCTAGACAACACTAACAAAATTAATTCAAAACATTTGAAGTAACACTTGCTGTTTTGGGGGCAAGAACTAATTACAACTTGATATGTTACAACTCGATTCCTCCAGAAGGAGCGATAAGAGCCTAGAAGAAGAAAAGAAGATATGGTGGACGAAATACGACGCTAACCTCACTCATTGTAATTTTAGGAATAACTTAACGGTGTACAGCGTATATTACTCTTTATTATTTTTCCTAAGCGTAAGTAGACTTTGGATGGAACAGAATTGAAAAGCTAACAATAAAATGTTAATATATAATGAGGCATTGTGATTATTAGATGGACGTAATGTATCGGCAGGATGTATATTGATTGCTACAAAGTCGGGCGTATTTCCGGTACGTAAATTTTCATGTTTGTTTTCAGCGAATTGTTCATTTTGATTATCTTTACCGTGACCCATTTTTCTTCTATCTGCTAAATTAAACATTTTTAAACTTATTTATATATAACTACTTAGAAATATTAGAAGAACAACGAGAACTTACAAAGTTCCCCTTGTAACTATTAGTTATTTTTAGAAGTATTTTATTTGTCCTTCTTATCCCCTTATTTCATATTATATATTTTACTTTTAAATCTACACAGTACTATTGCTTGTATTGATTGACTGAATTGTTTTTAGGTAGATTTTGTACGACTGCCTATCGTACTTTCTATTTTCTTTCTCCATATTTCGCTCGCGAATGTTTAACTAAACTTAAGTGCCAACATAGAACAACATGAGGCACATTGTTCCGCCACCTGCCAAGTCTATTTCAATCACTTTAATTTGCACATATCCAAGTCTCCCAAACGAAAATCCTTCATTCTTCGTCAGTAAATGTACGTCCATTGTTCCATGACACATGTAGTACAACGTATTTTGGATACATTTCCGGTGCGCTATGTCCCAACAGAAAAACAACGTTACTATGTTCTGTCTGAGCGTTTTGAATACGCTTAGCATCGGCAGAACAACCTACTTGTCACTGAATTATTATAATTTAACATTGGTCAATAACATATAGGATAATGCGGCCGGTGTTCTATCATCACCTGGTGAGGGTTGGTGTATGTCTCTTTCCTCGCTTAGCTCATTGGTCGACCAGTCAGTGAGCTGGACTTACGCCAATGAAACATTACCAACCCATAAGGCCCGCAGTAGTTCACTGAGCTGTGGAGTTATTTTGTATGAATCGAATAGAACTGTGATATAATCTTCAACATATGAAGCATACAATAGCAGTAACAAAGAGAGCCAACGAAAATTACAAAACGGATCAAAACTGGGTTGCTTTACCCCGGACCACCTTTCTTCTTAGAAACGGCAGTCGCCTTTGTAACTAGAGCCACCAATGCCCTCAAATTGATTCAATGGTAGCGGCTTAAAAGCACACTGTGACAAATTTGATTTTCCCCCCCTCCGACCAGCTGCTTGCCCGTGTCGTAAATGTCATTCCTTGGCAGCGAAGGGGCGGTGTTATGTAACAGGGGCTGTTATACGGTAGTGTTGACATGCCGGGGCAGAGATAGTAGCAATGTTTGCTTATCAATGATTTTTGACAGCTATTGTCAGCCGTAAAAGGTGAGAGTGTTCGTTTTGAGCGCGCGCGTATTCTGCCAAGTATCGACGCAGAACGAGCAATTACTCGTCGACAAAATGGATATGCTAAATAATATCTTCACTCCGCAGGGTCATGAATCGGCGATGAAGCAGGCTCTGTATAACACTCTGGCATTTGTATTTGTGCTGGTATTTGCCGCGGCTGGAGTGGCCCTGTACTTCATACTCGAGCCGTTCCTGCAGCCGCTCCTATGGGCCCTACTCTTTGGGTCGGTCCTGTACCCGTTCAAGCACTCATTGTCACAACTTCTTCGGGAATGGCTACAGAACGTACAAGCCCCACTAGTTGTAGCCGTGGCCACGTCTCCAGTGACGGTACTTGACAGCATCTCGCATTCGCTAATAACGTTAATAATAAAATACCTCAAACTACTACTGGCTGTTGCAGGCATTATGTGTGTATTGTACTTTTTGCCACTCGCCTGGTTCATGCGTGTGCTGAACGTGCTCAACGTCGCGTACGGACTAGTTGCTCGGCTTCTCAGTCTTTTATCGTCGCCGTACACCGTGTGGACAATGATTACCGCTTACGTTTTCTTGCTTCTGTTCAACTTCAACGCACAAGTGGAAGCTGTATTCGAACTGCTCAGCCCTATAATGTACCTTTCAATATTCTGCTTTGTTACCGGCATGCTTGGGGCTCTAAAGATCCCCATCGCCATAGGAATCGGTTGTCTGATTATTATTGGTTTCTTTGCGGAAATTGAGGAAAGAGGAAAGTGTGGTCCGAAGACCAGCGAGCGGGCCTCAACAAAAGTTTATGACCGCATGTCAATAGTGGAAATAACCGTTGCACGCAAAATGAAGCTATGGTACATTCGACTACGAGAATGTTTACGCACGCCGGAGATCATACCGGATCCTAGCGACAACGTGGACACTCCGGATGCGTCGGACGGTAAGCCGAGGCCACCTCCACTTATCCAGGTAGACGATATGGATAAAACAGCTGAGCAAGCCGATGCGGAGGATGATTTAGCGGGTAACGATACGTCAAGCCATGAAAGCGACTTATATCTAATAGCTGTTATTTGGGCTTGTGTCGTGATGCAGATCTACCGCAATATATGGTTCCTGCCTCTTATGTACATTCCGCTATTATACAGTGGACTAAAGTACGTCTGGCTTAAATTAAATGTCATGGAATGGACAGGTGGTTTCCGTAAGTCCCTTGATGAATGGTTCGATGCAAGACGTGAGGCAATTATACCCGATTTTATGACGCCTGCAATCCGATTGCTTCTAAAGGGCGATCGTAAGATCAAACAGATTCTAGAGAACTCGGTTGATTCAATCACAGCTATTTTGGTAATCATCTTATTATTTCTAGTGGCCACTGTCGGAACCATCTTTATGGCTGTACAAGTTTACGGTGAAAGTGTTCATCTTATAGAAATCACGTCGGGCGTTATTAATCGGACTGTCGTTCACAACCCCGAGCTGCAACAGCTTGTACCGGACACTATCAGCAATGTTCAGGGTGCTCTAGACTCTATGATTGGCGATGCGTATACCTACGGTAAAGACTGGATCCGGGGAGGCCTTAGGCGGCTTTTGGACGACAAAGACCCCACTAAGGCAGAAGCGCTTGAAGCAGAAATCGTCGAACTGTGGGACCGTGTTTATCAAATGTGGATGCAGAAGAACTCTACAGAGGTAAACGTCAGCGAAGCGTTGGCAAACCCTTCGTGGAACACCCTATTAGAGGGTCTGAAGAGCCTTGATATCAGTGCAATCACGAGCTTCGTCAAGGACAATCTCGACACACTGCAAACAGTTATCGACTCTCTGTGGGTAATCCTCAAGGGCAACGTCACGATCTTTATTTCGGTGTTCACAGCCATTCTGTCCGTCGTTTTTGGCGGCGGCACTGCTGTATTGAATTTCGTTATCAACTTCGTTATTTTCACGACCGCACTGTACTATCTGTTAGTGGCGAGCGATAGTACCTACAAGCCGATCCAGTTATTGAGTAAAGCTATTCCGAACAGTAAGGGTAAACCTATCTCAGGTCTAGGTAAGGCGGTAGAGCAAGCAATCAACGGAGTGTTCGCACTGTCATTCAAAATGGCCTTTTTCTACGGACTGTACACATGGCTAATTCATTCGCTGTTTAACGTTAACATCATCTACATCCCGTCGTTTTTGGCGGCCATCTTTGGCGCCGTCCCGTTCCTCGGAACGTACTGGGCTTGCCTGCCAGCCTGCCTTGAGTTGTGGCTGGTTAACGGGAACCCCGCAAAGGCAACATTCATGTTTGTCGCCCAGTTTCTGCCCGTGCTTTTCGTCGATACAGCTATCTATTCAGAAATTAAAGGTGGCGGCCATCCTTACCTCACCGGTTTAGCCATCGCCGGTGGAGTTTTCTGCATGGGTGTTCAGGGAGCGCTATTCGGGCCCATGTTGCTCTGCGTGCTCATAGCCGCGTGCAACGTGTATTCGAAGCTCGTGCAGAAGTCCAACCGGACGAGTACCGCCAATATAGGCAGTGATGGAGCACCATTCTCACGTGCTAGTTCACCAAAACCGCGCATGAAAAAACGAGCGTCGTTCAGCGGCCAGCTCGTCACTGATAAATTCGATTGAACCATTTAGCTAAATCATCAGCTTTCCACCGAAAGACAAATAATTTTTTGTATTACTTTAGTCCGTTAAGCTTGTTCTGTGTGGATATGAAACTATCAAAAAACCTATAAAAAAAACCATAAAAAAAAGAAGGAAATGCGTTGCAGCAAGTGATGCGACTGATACTAACAATAACGACGGTGAAAACAATAACGCTAACTGTTAAACTAGAGCGTTTCATTTATGTATGACGAATGCACAGAGACCCATAGAATAGGATACATATAGATAAACTACATGCTCACTTATGCTTGCGGAGACGATCGTCCAAAAACAGGACAGTGGTCAATCATCAGTAGTTTTAACGGTACGGCGGTAAAAAAGTTTGAGGCCTTAAAGACCACCTATGAAGAATTTTATCGACGGCACTCACTAATAAACCAGTTCTGGGTTTCCATCATGAAATCACGGAAGGAATCCATATTCGTGGGTTTTCGCCCAAAGTCTGATCCAAGTCAGGAGAAACGGGCTGTTATTTCGGCACCTTTTTGAAAACACTCGACGCTTTCACACGATGGACATGAAGGACAAGTAAAGACTGTGATGTTCTTATTCGTTTGCACAAGCAGATACAAAGAATGTAGAAGAAAACAGACAAGGTAAAATATAAAGGGTAACACTATTGTATGGTACATATAGGTTGGTATATTGAAATTAAGTGTGATTATAATTACATTGCAAGTGCTATTACTGTGCACCTCTATAAAGTGCCTTGGTTAGAGGGAAAAGAGTTTCTCTCTATTTTTATGTTCATCTAACAAAGTGGTACAGATAATAATATACATAAAACTATTTATTCTACTCTGTACAAAGAGTTGTCGTGTTTTTATTTCTTCACCATAACGTATACTGTTACATGTTATACTGTTTTTCCCAGAAAAGCTTTTTAAAGCCGATTTCGATGTTATATGGCAAGAAAAGAATAAATCTAGGAACTTATACATATATATTAAGTAAAGTTTATACAAATTCTTTGCATTGACATGATTAGCAGTACATATTACTGTAAATGCCATTTCATTAGAACATTTACGTTGTCTATAAAATCTAAAATTGTATTCAAAATGGTAAAAAGTGCTATCTAACTATTTTAACGATCTCGTTCCATTTTGTGTCCACTCACTTAATTATAACAAGCACAGCGTGCACACTATTGTACGCTGTAGGAAAAGTACACGAGCGTTAATTTTCTAGTTAAAATCATGTACTTCAAACACAGGGTATTTATTTATTGTTCCGAGTCAAACGAGATGTTTACTGTGGTTGTAGAGTATGACGGTTTAGTCTAGCCGTTACAGTGCACCCTCTCTTATCCATAGCGTTTCATAGCTGGAACCTATCGATAGAGAAATAGTCCGACAAGGCTACTGCAATAGTAAGATTTGCAATAACCTAACTTACGTACCCCATGTTTTGGACCTATCCCCTGAGCGGTGGGGTCACCTGAAACTTACAGCTGAAGGGTGCTGTACGTCGGACAGCTTTTGGACTTGGTACAATCATGATAATAATAATTACAATAACTAAACCATACAAACTGGAATATTCGAATTCTACTTAGATTTACTTACGTCTACGTAAGTGTTTGTTTGTCGTTTATTTTCGATATGCAAGGTATATTGATTTTGTTTAGCATATCCCTATCACAGATATTACCTAGTTTAGAGAGTCATTCATAAAGTGGTAAGGACATTTAAGATATATTTGCCCTTACCGAAGACGTATACATGCTGGTAATTATAAAACGATATCTAGTTATGAATGTGTCATCGTTAATAAGCACTAGCTTCAAGCGGTGTAACACTGCCAGTTAGGCGGGGTCGGCTTCGCAGCATCTTTAGAAACAAATGTAGAATAGCGTCAAGGTTCGGTGAAATGTCACGAAAACTTACCGTCAAATAAAAGTTGTATGTTTTCAGGAACCTTCGCGAACTCTCCAATTTAGGTAGCGGTAGCCCTTCAATTATTTTCAGTGGAATTGTTGCTGATCTTCCTTCTGCATTATATGAAATGAGAAGGACCGGAGCCCTTTCAACATTTTCATTCTAATAGTAATTGCGATGATTATATTTTTTAGGTTTATTATTTATTAGGTTTACTATATGGCATCATTTTTATTGAAAGCGGGCAAAGAAAAACTACTATGCGATATCGAAAAGGTAGCAAAGTTTATGCAGAAGATTCAACCCATTTACCCTTGAAGCTGAATACTTTTTATGGCTCTATTTCGATGACAATAGTATATTTCATTAGTGCTTAAGAAATGAGAACGAGAGTGATACTTTTTCACGTAATCTAAACCTTACGACCTCCGTAACTGTAAGAAATAGCATTTAAAAAAATTAAAATAAATTTCAATTTTTTTAATAATTTAAATTGGTATTGCACTGTTTATTTTATCGGGTTATAAACGTTTCGATTTTCTGTGAGTGCGCGTGTTATCGATTTGGTACGTAGGTAGAGGCTGGCTATTAATTGGGTGACTAAAAAGTATGTGATGAAAAGAAGCGTATCAAATCAGCCGCTCAAAGAGCATAACATTAAACGCCTTAGTGTTATACACCTTTCTGAATGAATCACAGGTTTGCTATGAGTATGTAAAATGTTTCCCTAAATATGCATTAGAAACACAAAAGAATATTTACATCGTTCCTTCGGAACCTTACGGAGCCTTCTAGCAAATCACTTGATCTAAAAAAGATTTTCACTGCGTTCTGTTCATCCGATAAAGGAAGAGAATTTCCAACGGACAAAAAGTCTGCGAAAACCAACATAGGGAGATGCTATTCAATTAATTGATGCACTCGTGTCCATAGCACAAAACAGGAAGATGACCAAGGGGAAATAAGTATTATTTATAAACTTTTCAATGGGTACAATAATTTCGCAAAAGAGTACATGCTACAGCGAAGAGACGTCTCCATAAACTGTTCAAGAGATTGGACTCTTTCCAAAATCCCTTTTATTAGAGCACGGTGAAGCACCATGATAAAGTCATGCAATGAACAAACACGCAACCAGCATGGTAATTATAATATTAGGTATTATAGCAAGACATTGCACTAACAGTAATCTCAGCTTACAAGTCCTCGCCTTATCGGTTTAATTATTCTTTAGATCAGAACGTATATAATGGAACGTTTATGAGCAGACATAATTGTTAACTTTTACTTACTGCTATTAAGTGATAATGATAAGATGAGAATGATGAAAGGATTAAAAGTATTATCCATTCTAATTTTACGTAAATCTCTACTATATATATAGAGTAACAGGAAAAGTGTAAATTAAATCAGTTTGACTGCAAAATGTTTCTTCAAATGGACTTCTTCTGACGGTGTGCGAAGTCCCTTGCCTTATAGGATATGTCTTATCCTATCGAAGGCTGAGAATAGATATAGCTATATCTTAATTATAGTTTCTAGTAGAAAACTATCATTTAATTAATTACATACATTTGCTAACAATGCTTACGGTAATGAGCTCACTATACACAACATATTTGAATCGAATCAAACGTATCGCCGTTAAGCATTCGATCACACGGCTGGAAGTGGGCGTGTGCCCGGGTTCAGACCACCATATGTCTATAAGATTAACAGGCGAGTGTGATACACACTAGGCTACAAGAGATCAACGTCTAACAGCCACCAACAAACCTATTTGACTTAATCTCTCACGCGATAGTAGCAACTGAGGCTGTTTGCGTGTTATTACACAGAATCGGCTTTCTAGTCTCTAGCAATGCCCTTATGCTTACTGTTACAGTGTCTTTTACTGAAGTTCTCCTCGCGGCGGCTCATCTTGCGAATATTTCTATGCTACATTCATTTCACCCAACTCTTTCGTTAAGTGTACTTATCTGCTAAATTCCTGTTTCCCTAGAATAGTTAGCACTGCCTGCTGGCTTTATCGAATTTGTACGATGACGGCCTTTATCAGCGGCTCGATCGCCGTTCAGTTCTCATATCTTTTTTTTTAGTGCTACGATGTATATAGTTAAGATAATAATACCGTGTCTCATGTCTGTTATTTTTCTCTATTTTAATTTTATAATTCTAGGCGCTCGTTAAAAGAGTTTGAACCTTGACAATGACTTCCCGAACCGTTTAAAGCTCTATTTGCTAATGATAATCTCTCACAGGTGTGCCATTGCAGATATCGGAGCTACCATTAAGCGATTATCGAAACCAAAAATGTACAACAAGGTAGCGTTTTACAGTTCAGTAAAGCTTCGGTTCGGCCTGATTCCTATGTCCTTCCCTTCACTATTTGTCTGTAGTGGTTCTCGAGGATACCTGATATCTGCTCATTATTAATAATGCTAATAAAAATGACATGTTTATTTTTTTGCATTCAGCATCTTCAGGGCTGATTCACATCAGCCTGTCGCTGATGTCAATCAGCCCTGTAGAGCAGCTAACTGGGTGCCCTCTTAGCAGACGACAGGACGTTTGTAGTGTTTGTTTTGATATTTTTTCGGTAAATAATTTGTAACAGAAAATCTGGCACTAATGGTTAACTTTATAATACTGATGGCAGTTGTTACTTTACTTGACGACATGCTTTGATGCTTCTGTGGTACGCGAAGTACGTAGTTTCATATGGTAATGCCTCAACTCTTGCTCGAAGCCTGTAGCACATATTGCGTATATGTATAAGCTATATACCGTCACCAAGCTATACGTCTGCCCTGAGTGGCTTTCGGATGCTCGAAGAAATCTCTCCTGCCGCAAAGCTCACGCTTTCTGGCGTGTTAGTTATACATAGATTTGTCGCTTCTGGCACGTAATGACCCCATTTCGCTTGCTCCCTTGCCAACTAGCAAAACTTATTCGTAGACCCACACTGACCATCGCTTATATCTTACATTGTCGTGTTGACGCCCGATTCGTTCGTTTCCTGCGTGCCACCATTGGCCAAACGTACACATTTATAAGAAAAAAATACATGTACACTTCCATCTACAGACATACTCACGCCGGCAAATTTACTCATGCTTGCAGTCACCGGTAATATCTATCACCATACCGTACAGACAGACATCTGTCTAAGTGTATGTCTACTCACTTACACAAAAAGTCAGACAGCTGTTGGTGTCACAGGCTGATGCTGACAAAACACAGAAGCTTCAATGCAATGATTATATCACGGCTTAAGGGGGCAGGCCTATTGTCAGAAGGTTACTTTGTCGAAAGCGGTAACGGTACTTACTCGAAGCGTCTATTTTTGGGATAGGTACTAGCATTTTACACCCAGTAATACTGGAAAGCAGAGTGACTGCGTATGTGTGTGCGCGATACCTAGTTTTATTTGACACATATACTTATAAACTCATTTTTACTAAGTTAAGTTGCCTTTTGGAACCTATTTCCTTCAATTTATCTGCCAAATGAACACCGATGGCATTCGGTTTCATATCTACTCGTCATGCAATGGTTCATATTTATTCACTCCACCTCGACCATTATAGTCCCCAGGGTACCCATATAATTTAACTCAGTACACTGAAACCTACTTTGCCCTCAGTTTGTCCTTAAAAACGTAACTTTGGTACAGGCGAAACCATAGGAAAACGAAGGCGAATTGACTATTATGCGCCTTCATTGTTGAAAAGAAAGGTCGACGAAGTACGAAAAAAATACCATACGGCGACATCTTTAAAAGCTGCCTAATGCACTTAATTTCCGAGCCCCGTACATCTAAAATGTGATAATTTTTACTGGTTTTATAGTTTAAAGTCAACGTTCTCCTTTTAGAAAAAATGCAAAAACCTATATGTCCCTTGATTTAATTTTCTCTGTATCTTATTCACGAGGGTGCCACGCTATCTGTTGTCCTGTCACATCATACGAACTATTTAAAGAAATTGCCTTTTGAGCTCTACAAGCTCCTCCACGTACCCTATAAACAAATAAGGCCGAATAGAGCTGCTGCGCGAGAGTTTCTTCGATCTGTGTAGTCATCCTGAAAGAGAAATCGACGTTGAAAATCTTTCTTATCTATGCGCATTTAAAACTGACATGAAGCTAACCCACTGGGTTTGTATTAGACCCGTCATAAATAAAGGGTCATGTATACATCTGAATCTAGACAGATCACCCGTCACAATAATTTTGTTTTTTGTACCTGACGCAATGAAAGGCGCATAATTTTCTTTGCTTCTAGTTTATTGCACGTTATGTAGAAGGAGCCGTCCTCTTGAGCAATCACTCTGTCAGCCATTTTAACTTGTTTATCTATAGCTAATACGGGGTCTTTGCGTCTGATAGATAACCACATTCCAAAGTTGGCTTTTCCACTCTGAAAATACTTTGCTAGGATTCTCTCTAAACAAGGTGAGGACAGTATGACCGGAGCAGCTAGCCGAAGATGTAATGAGTAAGAGAAAGGTTGCCTGTGCGATTTCGAATGACTTCTTCCGTCTTGAAATTTCTTGCGGATTCGGCATTCTGTATTTTTGCCGCCAAGTCATCACAATATGTGTCCGTGAAAATCGTACAAATGATGGAGTAGAAGTCTTGTCAAGTTGGCGCAATTACCATGATGTACAAGCTATACATGACATGCTTGTGTCCGAACTCTCTAGGAAACGTTTGATTTTACTTTGGCCATCGTACGTGTTTTTCATCAAACGTTTCACCAGCACGCTACTATGGATGCCTTACCTAAAAGTTAAGCGCCGTTACAGAGCTCCTTCGAAGAATTTTAATGTATAAAATGGAACGGCAAATGTAGACAAAGCACTAGTCAGCGAGGATAAGTTTGGCCAAAGGTAATAGGTTCGACGGCATCCGAATGGATATTTCAGTAGTTAGACACGTTTCACTTCCCCAAACAGCTAAAATTCGTTTACTTAGTGTCGCGTATTGAGCACATACAAAATAACGTTACTAAGAATAATTTATGTAATTAATGCTAGCATATGAAAAATTAGTAGTAAGTTAACCGAGACAAGGGTAAGTGTCGCACTACAATTGGACAAATACTAATTTTCTTACGCTGCTTCGACTCGCTGACTTCTCTGAGATATTTTCGTTGGCCTTTTACTTTGTTGAAACGCTCATTCTATGTATACCAATGTGACGCATAAAGGTCACGTCTGTGATGTTGCTTTTCCTCCAAATCCTATACAAAGTCCTGTGCAGGCAGGAATTCTTCTAACGCTGTTCTCTCATTATAATATGTACTTGTGGTGAATAATACGTTAGCCCTATATTGGTAAATTCATTTTCGGCTGATGCATCGCTGGGGTCATGAGGATGCATACAGCCTCTTTTTAGACGGATATTCTATCGCCGACGCACAGAACAGAGCGTATATAGACGAACACGCATTTGTCTGTATACGCGTCTGTGAAGAACTCGTTGCTGCTATACGAACACTTCACGCCACTTAAAATCATTGCATCGGCCGCTCGCCGTTCGTACAAAAGCTAGTTCTGCTATTAGTGATGATACGACTCCTTTATATTTATTTCGATTTTCTATATTAACTACGCTATAGAAATTGATACATTGACGATACGGCCTTGCCACGGCAGCTCGATAGGCCACGATTAGCCTCCCTTTACGATGCAGTTGTGAAATCGTTGTGATGCTGTGATGTTCGATTTATTTCTTTTATCTTTTATTTGTGGCTGTGAAAACGGCAAAATGCTTTGATCCAGCCTCGATTCGAACCTGAATCAGTGGACCCCTTTCGCCCATCGGTTTGCCGTTGTTTCGAATTATTCGAGTGCCAAGGATAACGTGAGCGGGCTGCTTCCCTACGTGTATTCGTTTGTCTTCAGGTGATGTTTGGGATGCTCATGCTTTTCTCAACGCTTCTCGACGTACTTGTCTAAATGGGTTACAGACATCTTGGAACAGCCCGCTGAAGCAGTCTACTTCGAATAACTATTTATGGCTTTAGACAATGTTCTTGAGTGAGCATTATTCATACAGATGAGCTCTTTTTTTTTAATGCAATTTCTCACTGCTGCTATGACTGGCCCGACTGGTTGTTCTTCAGCGATCATAATTGAAAATACAACTTCTTTGTTAATATAAGTTTAGTATAACAGAATAAAATGTAAGTTTAGTTGATTAGTAACAAGTAAAAGTGTACTGAAGGTTCGTCCTTTACAAAGAAATAAAAACAAGAAAGTTTGTATATATATGTGTTATGAGCTGATCCAATAAGATTCAAGGTTGAAACACACCATGGCTTTCCACGGACTAATTTCATTTTTTTAGTTGGCAGCCGCTGATTCAGTGGTTTTGCAGATTCAAGTTGTGTATGTCCCAATTAATAATTGTGATTGAGGATCGCTTCGTAGGCACAAACTAGTTTCCCGAACCCAACTTAACGGTAGCAGCAGTTGTTCAAAAAAGCTTAAGTCAAAAAACAATTAAAATACATATTGAATAAATTTAGCCTCGGCTCCCGACTGTACTATTGAAGTCTGATGAGCGGATACCGATGTATTTTCTCTCTCTAAATTGATCGTACTCAATCGAACAGCACAGGTTGTTTTTCACAGCAGCACCTTCAACTAATGCGCGTCAGTTGCTATCACTCATTGTTATTTATGCATAGTTTTGTATTATCTAGGGTGTACTTTGAGCTCTCAAAGGTATCAGGAGAATATATATCAATAATACATGCAATCAAGTAAGAAATGCATCTTATCAATGGGACCAACTTTGTATAACATGACCAGCCGAACGGGTTTCTGTTCTGATGCTCCAAAGAGAATCATTTAAATGTAGATATTTCACGTGGTGTCTAAACGCGTGGCATTTTTGGCTGTTGTTCTAGCAGAAGTCACATCTGATTCTCGCCCAAAGGGCAAAAAGTGGTCCGCATTACAGGTAAGCATAGGGAACACATACAAGTGCATAACCTGAAACTATAAACTTCGATTACTATTAACTATTATGAATATTACTATTCATAACCCCTGTTATATATAAGCGCGTGAAGAAAAGGGCAATTATTTTATCTACTCCCGATGACGATAATATCGCTTGGGTTAGCAATAAAAGGACCCAGTTCAAATTGGCCGCTTGAACTTTTTCGTTAATGAGCCATAGTTGGGCTATTCTCTAAGTGATTAATAGCCCAACTGTTTAGAGGTCGCTTGGGCAACCCATGGGCCGGTAAGATCGTGATAAGGGAGGCGCGTCCTTGTCGCCCGCGAAATGACTTGAAACGACTTATACACCTGTACGTAACGATTAGCTAGCAGCAGCTCAAGGGAATCATTTGGAGGAGGACACAGTAAACGCACGTCGCGTTAGACACTTCGCTAAGGTCAACCAAATACAGCCAGGTCTACCCGTGCATACTTAGTAGAAACTTGTGATTAGCGTTAACTAAGTAGAATAACATGGTACGACAATGTGTGTACAATGTAACCATTTGCATGTGTTACGCCAGCGACAGGACAGTTCTTAACACAGGCTCAAAAGTTCCCAAAGTGTAATTAATTATTTCATAAAAACCCGCTATCTGTGGGTGTGTGTGTGTGTGTGTGTACGGTGAATTAGTCCCGACAACTTCTAGTAATTAGTTAGAAAATAAATAAACTACCAGCAAGATGTCCGTTGAAAGAAAAATCCGTTTTCGAATTTAGTTAAAGGACAGCTTAAATAGTTAGCTCTTACAGAGCTAACTATTTAAGCTGTCCTTTAACTCCAACTAGTCCAACTAGTTGCACAACGACATACATAAGGACAACAGAACGCCGATTCGTACAGCCTTCTGCACCTTATGCATAGGAAAAATTCAAAAATACATTGGCAGAAGGAAAAAGAGTGATCAGTTACTGCATCGATAGAGAAGCTATAAGAAATATTAAGTTTCTGCTTGTGAGAGTCTCAGAATGGTAAATCGCAAATATCTGCTACAGGTCATTTGGCTTTTTCGTTTTTGAAAAGTTAAATAGTAACGATAAGAACGCTTGGCACTATCAGTCCAGGAGCTCATTATCTGCTAGTACCCCAACGGCAATAAAGCGACCCCTGAAGTTACGTCTCGCACTGATAACTTTTTAGGAAATACTTTCGATGACACTGGGAATTTTCAACTGGGCAAATTGTACCCCCGGCTCTCTTGGCATTTTCTAGAATTTCTCTAATAACATCAGTTGTCATCGGTTTTATCCACGCACCCATGTCAACACTTATATATTTGGATGAATTATTATGTATAAAATGTCATAGGTAAGATGTTTATTGCTATAGAGCGAGTGCAATATCACTACGATTATTGTCATTATCATGTTATTCTAAAGGACAAACAAGCACGTCGAAGTTTAGACGATAGTCACTTTTGGCTGAATCCTAACTAGTCTCCTTTCAGGCAACTGCGCCTGCATACACGCCTCTTCTGGCGCGTCTTAGATTTTGTTGCGCTCGTATTGTCTGAAGAATGCATTTCCTTGTACATAGGATTACAGCCAGGAAAATTATCAAAATTACCCATACTTAGAAACGCCTCAAGTCATTGTTCTATCGATAGAGAAAACAGAAGTTTTGCAATGAGCAACATGGGCATTGTAGGTAGTTGAAGGAAGCTGAGAGATAAGTCAACCAATTAGTTTTCCTTGCTTTCTGCATGATATCAAAATAGACGTCGTTTTAAAAGCAAAAAAATGCATCTATTGAAGCCTGGCAGACGTGCTCACTCTAGTATCGGGGCACTTGAGTATGTCCTAGTAGAGAGTTCTTTTCTTGGACATTAAGGGCGCGTGTTGCAACTTAATAGTGAAGTTAAGGGTTTTCTAAGTAGGGAATGCTAAAAACGTTTGACAGCTAACCGTTAATATAACAGTTTAGTTTGCGACTGAAAAGTACCACTACTTCAACAAAAAGTGTACCCTTATCTCGTATTCTTCTTTTGGTTCATGACTATCATAAAGTATACGTTTCGCAAATCAGGAAGGTTCTGCTTAGCTTGCAAAATCGATCTCTGTGGGCAGGTGTAGCGTACAACATGTGTATGAGACATGCTATCAAAGAAGAACCTCTTCGATTGTGGTTTTAATAAGTGAGAGACGCTTGATTCCTCGGCCCTAATCAGGTCATCCTAAGGCTCTATTCGTTCCATTCTTGGGTATTTTTCAGCACGTCTCTGTTGACTGCTACACTAATACGTCAAGTTTAAGGTGACTCTTAGTTTCTCTCGATACTTCTAAATTCTTGAAGTGGCTAGCGCGATTAGTGACACTGCAGGATAGCGCGTGAAGTGTTACTACAATTCTGTTGAAATCCTGGCAAACAAAGACGTCACAAGGCCACTGAACCGTCACAACAGCAACTTTCGTCAAAACTGCTTCCGTGCGCGGTACAGTATTGAAAATATGCGATTGTTTCTCCAAGTACAAAAACGAGTCATACAAAATTTGTCTGCCAAACTGAGTTCTGTGTGGCCTGGCAGGACCAGTGCATTGTTGAGAACTAGTTAATTTGGCTAAATTACAAAAAAAGAACATTTTTAGACAATCTGGCCTTATAGTACTTTACTGCATACGTTGCTTCTAGGCATAATCACTAAATACAAGTGGAGGGTCGTACCTCGCCCTGTCCTTGAACCGTTAGCATTTGAATTAATTTCTTGCCATCACATAGATGTTTTTTGGAACGAAGATCTTTTGACATAATTCATTGATGTACTTGTACGAAGATCAGTGTACTTCAATGTGTTCGCGTATGAATATTAGCGGCATTGAGCCTCGCTGACAGTACTTCAGTGTAGCCAGTATCTTTTCTCAGTAGGTGCGCAAACAGCAGGTGAAGAACCGTAACGCTGAATAGGAATTGTATTGGCAAATGCTTGCTCGGGATCAACGAGCACATCCATTAGCCAGCTGGTAACATAATCTATAACACAGCTCTATAATAAAATAGCTGCTCTAGGACACCGACTGTGCGAGAGCAATTATTGAATGGTTAAGCCGCTAAATTCAAAGGAGTCACTTCGTACGCAAGCTTACAAGAGCTGGAATAGAAATTAGATCGACAGAAGAAATTTTGTCGCGCAGCTGGAATTATAATAAAATGGCTATTGTAAATAAAATCTAATCTCGTGAATAATTAATATCGGTAAGATATGTGACGTGTTTCGATTATGGCTGGTCTAGGGTTTGGGAACTCTATGAACACAAACAATAACATAAAATTAGGCACCACCCACTCGCCTTTCGTCGGCTACGTTCTATTACGCGGTTTTCGTTCTCAAGAAAGCAATTTTTGCCCGGCACACCTTATAATTAATCTTGATTTTACAGGTTACTTAGTACGTATCGATAAAATCATACTTGTCAAAAGACCTTGTTGTTAAGACGGTTTCATTAGTAGCCGTGTTGCCAGAGCGTTATCGGACACGGCCTACTCTAGTAGTGACAGGTTCGCTTTCTCAGGCAAGGGAGCTGACGAAGCTAAATTACCCATCAGCAATTTACAATGCGATTATAAATAGGTACACGGATGCAAGCACGCGAACATCCATACGCTGTAGATTTTTATGGGACGGACCCAACTATCTTTTTGGGAAAGTAGAACTTGTTTGGTCGTTTTTTTTCCTCACTTTACCGGATTGTAATCGATGTGCCGACTAGGGCACACAGCCTGGCGGTAGTACCAAACACAGACTCAGTATCCGCATAAAGGGCCAGCTGTTATTTCAAGCACGGCTCTGGGTACGTGTCGAATCGCTTCAGTGTGTTAGTGTCCTATCAGCACTGGCTGAGATCGGCTAATCGAGCTTCGTGGCCTGTCGTAAAGTTTCAATAACGGCTACCGAAACCACACGCGATAACAGGTATCACTTCCCTGTTGCCCCTCTCTGTTCCTACGACATAGGTAGTGGAAAACAAGCAAGCAGCTCGGCAAAACGCCTCACTTAGGTTATGTATTCGATAGAGTTGAGAGACTGTTTCTAGGAGAGTCCTCGAGAGGGCAGTCGTTACCGATGCCAACGGGAAGGCCACAGCTAGTTTGGGCCTGGGACGCTGTGAGTTCGCTGCGCGTTTCAGGCCTTAGGACTACTTATTTCATGTGGCGATCGTCGACGACGTGATTGCATGGCGAAAATATAATCTACAGAGCTGAAATCTCGATGCTTGTTGAAACGATAGACTGACGCTTCTAAGACGCAGCAAAAATGGCAAGGCGAAAGCCGACGGGAAGATTCAGCAGTTGTCCTGAAAGTGGCTGTGTCCGGCTTCCGTTCTCATCATATGGTTGTAAGCCACAGCAACAACTAACAGGCAACTGAGCTCCTGCTGCGAGAAGACAGAAAGCCGTGCAATACTATGATTCGACAGTGCCCATGGACGACGAGCGAAAATAATATGCATGTTATGAGTGTAGCCAAAATGATTGACCAAGGGAAACATAAGCCATCAACCGTTTGATAACCTGCCCTGTTCTACGTACGATTCATTGCTTAGTTTAGTGAACAAAACAGCCTGGTAGAACAATGTATTATTATTGTCCGGCATGTGACAGGTTGACAGAATCCTTTGAAGATATACTCTATGGGTAGATGTAGATATGACACCTAAATGATGATAAATTGTTAATAGAACATACCGGCAGTTGATACCTGTTATTGCTACTTCTACTAACACCGTACACACTTCACTTGTGAAGATGACTTTTGTAAATACATCCCCGAAGCAAACAAAATACACAGGGAATATGAGCGAAGGAGTACACGTCCACATTTTGCACTTCAGCATAAGGGCAAAATCCGTACCGTTTAGATCTGAAAAGAACTTTTAACGTGTCAAGTTGAATGTTTAATTTTTATAATAATATTAGCCATGTTTTGCCTAACGGACACTTTATTAAATATAATAATATTTTTGATGCTTAGAGATTGATGATTCTACAAGTAGTTTACGCTAGGTTGCTTACTTCTTCCATAGGATGGCATCATGGCAAAATGGCATCATTCTACCTAGCGTATGCGCTATGATAGCATATAAGCATTATTACAATTATTAAGTCATATCTTTGTCTGCCGTCAGAAAGTATCGTCGGACAGAGCTCCAAATAGAAGGCAAGTTGCATTGTCTTCAGCTAGAATATGTCTAGAATATTCGGTAGTAACAAGTCTATTCAGATTCATCCACCCACCCACACATTCGGCCAAAATAGGACCTGTACACAATATTTTATCGAATCGTCATGTTCATTACAACAGTTATAGTGTATAGTTGGTAAGAAGACGCAGAGTTCGATGTACTTCAGAACTTTTTCACATTCGGTACCTGAGCGAAGGCTTAACGACTTCAGACGCATCTCACATGGAAATTTCTCTAGGCGAATCTCTCTACGAAACGGCGCGATAACAATATGCCGTAATAAGCATTTGTCAACGCTAAAGTATGAACCAGCGATGTCTGAAATTACTGCTTTAATGCGCATTTATTAATTCGATGTGCCTAACATCTTTGTCCATTATGAAGGGTCGAATTAGGACTATCATGGATGGCACTGAGTTTGTTTTATTTCCATGTTTGTCATAGTGGTCGAATCGTACGTTCTCGAGTCTTTGAATGATAGGGTTTAAACGTGCTATCGCTATTGATTAATATAGGTTATACCGATTCTCGTCCTATCGTTACCTAGACATGGATTGTAATTTTCTATGTCCAAACTCAAGAATTTTTATTGGCGAGCTCAGAAGCCCTGGGCGACAAGCAGTCGAAACTGTAAAATCCCTGGTAGACCTAGTCAAGCAGTGATTTTCTAGTTCAGTCTATCTGGTTTCCAGCTACTTCTGAGCGAATAAACAGTTATTCAATAAACCCATAGTAACGTAGCTATGAATTGTCTCTAATTGAGACTGAGTTTAGTTAAAATTAACGTGTGGTTAACGTAAACAGATGGTATAAATAGTCTTGTTAAAGGAGTTAACTTCTCATTAACGTGTGCATAAATTGTTTATAATATATATGGCTGGGATAAGGTAGAGGGCAATTTTCAATGCATACGAATCATTTTCGTCGTAATTTCTTTGGTTTGAAGAAGTTTTTTGGCCCACTGAATGATTAGGAAGCCTGCTATTCGTTGATAATACAATATAAAGAATGAGGCTGTATATTTCGTTCACCGGACCATGGACAGATGGACGGAGCCTAACAGAAGTACGTTGAACAGTAATAGTATATCCGAAGACAGTGCTGATATTTGTATATATATAAAATGTAAATATTTTCCTTTACTTCGTTGGAATCATCTTTATTCTTTGCTACATCCATACATCCATATTCCCTGATCTTTTGGCTGTTGTCTATTTCAGCTTAAAAAATAATTATCTGGAGATTTCGTTATCTTTTTACACAGTGCGGAGGCCTTTCTTACTCTTAGAAGAAGCTATTGCTTTTGATGAAATGCCATTTTAAATACATGGCTTCTATGAAGCGTAATACTAATTTTAAAAAAAAAAGTCAACCGTACACGAACTTTCTAGCTCACCTCTTCCTACAAAGTATTAGCTAGAGGGTAATTGTTTCGAAATTAAACTATAGTATTGATGTAGGACGCTCCTAATTGTCCCAGTGAACACATTAAATTTACAACTAGGTCCGATCTAATTTATTATGCACATTTACATCCGTATTAAACAATCCAGGCACAAAGTCAGCCGTTTCCAAGGGAGCATAACCTGTCTACAGCTAATACCAGAATACGCGTATGGTGGGATTTTTATCAGTTATTTATTTCAACAGGCTTAGATACCTGTTAGTTATTAGGCCACAAAAGGTAGTAGTAACTGGTGTGGGAAACTGTGCCAGTGTAACGCTCAAGGCAAGGGAAGTAGATTTGTTAAAATAGTTCTTCTCTCGAACGGCGATTGAATGATCTCTAGTGCATAGTCCAGAAAATTTTTTGCTTACCACCCTAGCACAACTCATTTAGATTTCAAAAGTCTAAGCATCCATAAAGATAAACATGTTTACAATGATAGACGGAGACATATTTGGAGGCTTCGTGTAGCTACGAGGCCGATCGTGTCTACTTCAATAATAATGTTCAGGTTAACTCCAAAGCCGAACGTTATAAGGCATTTGATGTTAAGGGCCGACCAAGAAAAAAAAGGCAATCTTTTTTGCTCGCATCCGAAATAACATGTCTGTCCACATAGCGATGACCGCATACAGCACACGAATAAATGTAAGCCATTAAGACATTACGATCCGTGTACTCCTGTCGCAAAAGGTCAAACTATATTACCCATGAATCTAAACATGCGTTAGGAGATGTTTAGGATTTACTTACAAATATTCAGATTACTTCACATACTAACTTCGATGATTAAGAGATTTTAATAACAAATAAAATGCCAACATTCATGGTCGTGTATGGTAAGCAATGTTTATATTATTTATATACGTATATATTAGCCATCATTTTCATAGATAACACATATCTAAATCACGTAGTAAAGGCGAAGGAATATCTTACCTGCGGCCTATTTTGTGGAAGCCAACACAGACTAATTCCCAAGTGTCCTTACCATGCTAGAGAGCAGTATGCTTTTCATCGTAAACGATCACGGGGCTGTGAAAAGCTGTCTGTGGGAAACCGCAATATTATTTCTTGAAATGCATATCTACGATATTGCAGTATGGTAGTTTATAACTACTGACATGCGCGAGTCTTTTGATAGTCAACGATAATGTGATTAGAACGTCCGAGCCTGACCTGTAACGCTGCGGATTTACTTTCAACTCAAAAATTAGGTAATGAATACCATCAACGGCTGTGTTTGCAGTTCATTTAAAATTGAGCCTTATTGCCCCAAAGGCAATATATCCTTACGTGTGAATACTCTTACTGTAAAAAAAATACCTAACCCATTTTACGTTCTTTTTATAAGTTATGCCGAGTCTGCCCGTCACTATCTCCTCAAATCGAATTTCAGACAGAGGTCTGACAAATGTGCCTAATA
>NW_019213861.1:396896-473480 GCF_002532875.2 Varroa jacobsoni | reverse complement strand
AAACTTGTTTTATTCGCGGACTTTAAAACTGAATAACTTTTGAGCTACGCGTCTCTATCAGATGAAATGTAAACAACAAGTACTCCAGCCTTCTAGAAACTTGTAAGAACTGAGACAAGTAACTTCAGAAGGAAATTTTAGTCCCGATAACCAACGTTCAGTGGTCAAATTTGTCATTCTCGGAAGTCACAGCTTTGCAAAAATTGATCAATGATTTGTTAATATTAGGGAAGGAGATTCTGAGTGGAAACACAGTATGTAACGGAGACTGGACTGTTGAACATTAGCGAAGATATCAAGACAAGAACTATTACCTAAATTGAGGAATTGAGGAAGCTTTTCACCAAAGCAGATTTCGGAGTTTAAGTGCTTTGTCGGCCAAAACTCGTATTTCACAAGTCATAGGATTTTAACTTATATACTGACAATATGGAAACTATGTAAAGAATGGGTATTCTGTAAAATGACTTCAAGCGGAAATGCGTGCAGTGTATTATACCTGCAATTAGTGAAATGGCTGTTCAGAAATTGATACAGCGTTGCTAAGTGTGTGAAAAATAAAAAAAGAGTACATCTAACATACATCAAATACCATTCTAGTTCAACTAGTTCAAAAGTTACTCGGTTTTAAAGCCCGCCGGAGATGTTTGTAACAGCCTAATGAGAATTGTCTTGGAAAACAAATTTCTGATATTCATAGAGTATATCAGATCCAGAAGAAGCGCTTCAAAATAACAAGGCATTATTTATAAAATGCCATACAAATTTATTTTTGCCCTAACAGCAGTATTTCAGTAACTTGACCATTGTAACAGATGACTGACTCTCCTGACTCCATTTTTTTTTGCTTTTGCAAGGGAGCGTTGCTTCTTCTCTCAGGTAAGTTGTCAAATAACGTTACTTAACGTCTAGTCGAAGAGCATCATTAAAATATATTTTCATCTAAGCAACGCATTCTCCACAGAACCTGAGCTACAAATAATAGTTTTATACAACAATTTTAGATCAAAATACGATGTAGTGTTTACCGTTACGCTACGCCATACCGCAATTGTAGCGATATTTAATATCGCGGAAATAATAGTAAGCCATTCTCAATTGTAAGGGCTCTAAATTTCGCCATTCGGTGCCAGTCATTTTACACAAGACTTTAGAAAATTATACTGTTTTTATGATAAATTAAGATACGCCATTTGCTTACACTTAAACCCAGTATGGCACATAATGGTAGAACTTATTCTGGTAAAACTGCTGTTGTTGAAACGCCTATTGGTTCTTACTTTTCTGGGCCACCGGCTCTCCGTTTTAGAAACCTATAATAATTTCTCTGTCATGCTGCCGTAATAACGTTTTTGCCTTTTAAACTAAAAGGCACATGAAATTATTTAGATTAAAAATCGGGCGGAGACACATTTCGTTTATTGCTGTGAGCCGATTACTTAAAACAATGCTTAATGGCAGGATATATAACATAAAACACTCATTAAATATTAAAAAGTTGTTAGAAACTTCGTATCGGTTCCTAAGGCAGACTAAACCATTTTTTTTACATACCGAAACTGGTTCAAACGCGCAAATTGCGAAACGTGTAACTTTGATTTCTAAAATGGTACACTACAGCGGCAAAACCTAATAGCATTCACCGCGTGTTTGCAAATCTTATTATACATTTATTTGTAATATTCGATTTATGTATTAAGATATATTAAATGTACAACATATGATCTGATTGTACATATAAAAACGTCTATAACTACGTAAGCAATGAAATTTGTAAGTTAAGTGATCTGATTAAGCTACACATAGCCGAATTATATCTAAAATACATAGCTTTACAAAATCTGCAGATAAACCTTATTTGGTTTGTGGTTTTCGTGTCATAAATGATAATCGTACTTTTTATAAATTTTAATCATTATTTGGAATTGCGTAGGAAGTTCTGCACGGTGAACTATACTAACATAACATGTATTCAATGTACAAGTTTAATAGAACATCATTACTGAGCTGCGTACTTATGGGCAATACATGGGTAGTTGGAAATATTTGCAGCTAAAAGCGGCGTTATTCGTCAAAAGTATTCCGGTAATATAATGTGGAGTGTCAATAAAAATTTCAGCCATGTCGACACTCAGCTGTTATTCAATAGTGTGTTAGACGATATTAGTGTAGGAAAAAAGAAAGAATTGTTTCACAAAGACAAAGGACCTCCTCAGATTTCAATGGTAGCCATGATAGAAATTCACGAAATGGGGTTCGAGGTGACTGACCATTTCTCGGATTCGTTAGACCTGTTGCTCAGTAATCTTTTCGTTCTTTCTAAGTTTAACACTTCGTTTAGAGGACAAATATTATTATATAAGCACCGACTGAGGAAGCTATTACACATTTGCAAACGTGTATTTTGCGAAACATTTTTGGGACGGATTTTAGAGATGGAAGCTTCTTTGGAGAAAGTGTACGAACTTACAAAATGGCTATGTTGAAAAATCAAACACCGCTTGTTCTTTAGCTTTTCCTAGGACAAAATCACAAACTCATCATAGTAAAGAGAGAGCGTTCATTCTTGGATTATGAGTGAAAGTTAGCTATCGTCGAGTACTTTCGCGCTGAGCGAACTGCGCTGGGATCAAAAATTTTTTGTCTCTGAATCAACGTCTTACGTTACTACCGATTTCTAGACGGCTTACGAAAAAGCTAAAAAATAAAGCAAAAAAGAAGCTCCGCGATAAGGATCAAATTAAGGGGACTGGAAAATGCACCGAAGTGTTACAGAAAACAAACTTCAACGGTCGTTTTTTTGCTTTTTTCTCTCACGTAGATTGTCAATCAACGTCACTCAGCATTTAGTCAAAAAGAATGCTTAAAATGTCATATTTGTTGTGATTTCTGGCTTCATGTTCCTTTAAATCATTCTAAACTTCTGAATTTATGGTCTGTTATCCGCCCAGAATTTTTATACAGATACATATTTAGCAGATATTCGCATCGAGTTTTTCGCTCTTCGGTACTGGAATGAGATGAAAAAATCAGCACTCGATTTCTATTTCATTAAAGTAAGAGTACTGGTTGAATGCGTCGAAAGTTGATGAAAGAACTAGCCAAGGAAAGCTTAAGCAAAACAATAATATCTTACTCCTGTAATTAAATTGCGTGGTTAAAGACCGCGAGGCAGATAACTACACCGCAGTGTCTCACACGAAGAAACGAGGTACCTTGATTATGAAGGCTTCTCGGTTATAGTATGGGTGTGTTCTAGGCGAACCCCTTGCTGGAAATGGCTACACAAATTGTATTCAGAGTATGCTTCTATCTGTTCTAAATTCAGTTTGCTTTTATCCTTCAATGTTTTCGTCATTTAAATAAAGCACCTGTCTCGGGGAGTTCCGCATTAAGCCGACAGATAACGCATTATCTTTCTTGTATAAAAGCTTGCGTAATCATAGAGATACGTTTTCTCGCTTGAGTTCTATAGTCTAAAGTCCTACGGTTACATAAATAACGAACTCTTATTTTACTTAGGACGCCCTCACCTTGTATTTTCACTAATTTTCAATGTTCTCCATCAGTACTCTCACCTTTAAAGGAACGACCGCTGGGCATTGATGCTTAGCACTAAAGCATATCTTTGCCTATGAACTCATGATTCTTTCATTAGTCCTAGACAGTCAAGTACTTGATGTAAATATATACTAATTTTCGTAGGCTAATGGAAAATACTTTAAATTATTCAAAACATTCGACCTACTAAGAAGTTTCTAAGTCTAATATATTTGTATGTTGTATGCAGCGTAGGGCCAAAGTCTCTTGAGGTATATGTACAACATGATCGTATTGTTACCCCGTGCTTACAAAGTGTGATACCTTTATTCTTTATCTAGTAATTCTTGTATAACACATCGTGTCTACATAAAATTGAGATTTACCGTGTCACAAATTCCTAGCGCTGTCAACAAGACTTAGATTAAGCCGACTTGTTTAACTTTTGAATAACTCGATGAATGCCTCGTCTAATTACTGCATTGGCGAAGCGAAGGGAATCTATATAAGTTCTCCCTTATTAATGTTTTTTTCATTGGCAGGTTTTGCAGTTGCAGATACAACCGAGCCCAAACCAAAATCCACTGTCCGGAAAAACCATCACGCAATGACCGATTTTTTCCGCTGACCGGTGTAATAACCTGATAACGGACCTTTAATGATAGTGCCTCGGCTGTCTATGCTAACGATAAATGCAACTCCTTTGGACCTGATAAACATTATTTCGTCTTATGTAAATAAGAACATTTAACTTTCCATCTGTTCTGAAGCGGGTTGCTAAAAACGACCTAAGGGAGGCAAGGCGCTGTTCCTTCAGCGAAAATGTCAGATTAGCATTTGCTTTACTTTAACAATTTGCATTTCCGCTCGGAACTAAGTGGTGCCTTATTTCGGAGCCCGGCCATTGACTTTCCGGACTTACATAGACAAGTGTTAACAATAAGGATTGCACTTTGTCATGCTCTATTTTGTTGCAACGATAGCAAGTACTGGGTCGTTTAGCTTGCGTTTAAAGCGAGTGTTATTGTCCTCAGATATGTAATCTCTAACCACGTTAATTAACTCTAAGTTCGCTCTCACAGCGATCATAAAGTTTTACCTTGATTTGCGTACCTTTCAAGTGAACCAAGACCACTGGTAACTCAATCTTCAGACCTAACCTACCCTATAACGACCGCTTTACTCCGACAAACTACTTTTCTCTCTTCCACTTGTAACGGCGAACACTGGTTCAGTTTTTTTGGGGAAAAAAGCCGTTAAGTTTTTGTACGAACGCATGTTTGCCACCTTTTTTTTTTAATAAATAAATGAAAAAAACTTCAGACTTAAGGCACCATCTCGTCAATCGAACATTTCTTCTTTTTAGCAAGCTGCTAAAGTTTTTTTTCCATTTTGGGTTTCCTCTCGTTGAATATAAGTAAGGACAATTTGAAATCGGCATGGATTTCAGGCAACCTTTTCGCTACTACATCCGTGTTGCCTGCCATACACAAAATTGCGGTGGACCGTTGTAGACTTTATTATTAATAGACAAAAACGGGCGCCTAGCAACCACTTACCATAGATTTCTACAACGATACAGACAATTTTATTTCACAAAATCACAGTGTATAGGATAATATAATTCGTTTCCGATATATATGTTTGATTCGATTCCATACTTCATCGAGCTATAATGAACTATCGATATAAAGGAAAAAAAGACCTTTAATTACAGACCTCAATCGGAGGGACTGAAGTCATTGAGCCTTGAAGCAGAAGTTTGATGAATAGACTATTTCCAGCACCCGTACCGTGGCTACTTCGTTTATAAGATTTTATATTCTTAAACTTTATCTAGTTTTTTTTTTAAGAACCAGAGTCAAGAAGATCATGGCCCCGGTAATTGAAAGCAACAAGAATTTTAATCAAGAGGCTTTAGCCTTTCGATTTTTTTTTAACACTTTTGATGATGATTTTTGAAAAATTGTCAATAGTTTCAAGTGCTTTGTTTAGAGCTTGTGAAGAAACTCCAAGGCGGCCATTTATGCTGTATAATATTTGAAACGACTAGCATTGTCGTTTGTAATATTACCTTAATATTAAGCACATATTCGCAGAATCGGTCCCGTTCATTAGAGTTCAAACTTGTTATGGTCTATTTAGTACAATACTGTTATCTAGGATAATATCTACTATCTGTACTCTCTTCCTTTAACTTTAATTGAAAAGAACGAATGGTCATTTCAACTTCTTTTCCCACGAACTAATCAGCCAATTACTTTATCTTGTAGCTTCCGAGGTAAATACGCACGTGTTCTTCTACAGCCTAACCATACTTCCAACGTTGATATAGCGTCAGCGATAACCACGAGAGCAGATGCACCCTATCTATCCGAAGAAGCTAATTTTAACCTTAACCAGACATTAGAAAGACGCTATCTTTAACAAGAAGGTTTTCGAAACTAACTCGAAATACATCATGGCTTTTCATAGCAAGAAATAGGGTAAATTAGACAACTCAAATCTGTGTGAATCTTCGTATAATTTGTAACAAGCCAATGAAAATAGTCAAAACGAACGAACCACTGGTACCATTGGGAAAGACGGAAAAAGCAATTGTGGTTAGCGTACTCGTCAGTCATTTAAAGTCACGTCACTTGCACTTTAGTCGGCTTTACAAACCGCAGTCGAATCTTATCCATCTAGCTATTTTCAAGAAATAAGTCTCATGGTTTTTTTGTCTACGTCTCACAAAATTATGTAACTAAGTATGTAGACACATGTTGTTTGTCGGAAAAAAGCATGCGACAAAGTATATGAAAACATATCACATGGAAACATAGCGAAGAACAACGACTATGCTAAAGCAGCGAAAACGAAAAATACGTTCACGTTGATGTGTGGATGCAAAGTAAGTTTAAGTAAGTAAAGCGCACATTACGTAAAGGTAAGCCGATCGAAAGTTCCTGACCAAGAGGAAGTGTGATTAGGTACCGCCGAAAGAAGGCATACGCATTTCTAAATTTTTAAATGCAATATCAGAACGATGCACAGCATAAATCAATGGAATCCTGGCAAAACCAGTTTTAGCTTTCACAGCCATTTCTGCCAACAAAATGTTTAACTTGGTGAAGAAGATAAGAGACCTCTTAGAAGAATAACGTTACTTGATATAACCAAATTGACTTTGCAAATCCATCCTGAGTAAACCTGTTTCAACAGTGTTTTCTAAAATCCTGTAACGTTTTTTACGGCAACCAAACTTTGGAAATTACGTAGAAAGAAAGACACGAAAGGCGACATATCGGTATGAAATTTTTAGCATATTATATTAGCATGTTCATTTGATCTAAATTATGTCTCTGCAGTAATCTGAATTATGTCTACAATGCACATTAGTATAGATTTTTTATTCACAAATTACTTTGATTGTGGTTGTGCATTTAATCATGAAGATCTGCTAGTTTTGGCATTTTGCGATGGCCGCGAGTTTAACGGTCAATGGCTCTAGTGGACGAACGCTCCCATGTTTGGGCTGCTTATCATTTAACCATTGCGGTCGAAGTCTTGGAGTTAATCTACATTTTTAACTAATAGCCTTATTTCACCGCGACCAGAATTAAACAACTCAATTTTTCACTCACTTAGCATCTTTTTGAGAGTTATAGATTAGACTTCACATCACGACTCAAATATGCCCGCTAAGAGCTTTGGTTTACCCACAAATTAATAAGGCTTTTGATGAAAACCAACCGGATGTTGCCACAAGAAACATATTATTGTACCGAGTGGGTCAATGTAGTTCTCAAATTTAGATAAAAAAAACTATGCGTGAAAAAATTATCTTGTTTCTTATTTCTAATGTATGAAGCTTAATTTACATTTAATTAAAATGTATAAAGCTTGTTTATTTCGTAGTACCTTGACATTTTGCTAGGGCATTAAACAAATAGTAAGTAATATCAAGCGTCGTCTGCCTTATTATGTTGGTGAGATTTTATTTAATTTGATTGAAACGGCGATCATAGAGATGTCGGCTCAAACGATTGTTGTGTTATCTTTCTTTAGCCCAGCAAAGACAGCCGTGCCAAATATAGGTAAGCCGATAAGTCCAATGAAGCTTATTCAGCATTAAACGACACCTTTCTGGATACTTCTGTAGTTTATTATTGGTTATCTATGTACATATCATCAAATTTACTTAAAGTGAATTACATGTATAGAATTTCAATGCAACCTATCCGCATTATCTTAAAAGTATTTGGTGATGAACGGGTTCTTCGAAAAAAATGTAGTTTTCTCATAATGAATCCAGACCAGCATCGAAACGACATTTCAAACAACTGTGTAGAATACACGGAAAAATTAGAAAAGCATCAAATGCAAAATACTTTAGATGAAATATAAACCCGCTTTGATAGTCTTGAGAACAGGCAACGTTAAAACAGTGAATTGCTTCTATACAGGACTTAGTATATATATATGTACACAAGGCAGGCGAACAAGTTGCAACTCAGCTTGTAAATATTTTACCGGCTAGAAATTCAAATAGGGGCTACACTAACGTTGCAATTATTTTAAGTCACTAGAATTTTATAGCTAGTACAAAACTATCGCATTTTGACAAGAATATTGTTTATATTGTCATAAGCAACATATTTGCAAAACTGAAACTAACTAAACTAAGCTTGAATTGTTTGAGTACTTATTATCTGAAGTAGGTCTATCTTACAGCGACTATTACATATTTCGTGATGTCGAGAAAATGATTTCAAAGAAAAGATGCCAGCGACAGTGAAATCATCTACAATATAGAAGTTTTGGGAGTAACTAACAAATTACCTTTAATGTAGCCGTTGTACAGGATGCAAAGAGATTTTTACATTGATCTCTCACTGCAAAAAAACATTAGGCTATGTGAGATCAATGTCGACGAAAAGTAAAATTAATTCTAAAGAATATTGTTGTCGTTTTCATTCCGTTGAATGCCGTCCATAGTAGCAGGTCACACGTAGATAAATTTCCATTTGTAATAACACTTTACGCGACTCTTACGATTCTGTGTTTTCATCTGGAATAATGGACTTGTAATTAATAAGCGTTTTGCCATCACCAATAATAATTGTTAGTCGTTTCCTCTAATGCGAACTAAGAAAACAGTAATCATCCGTTTCATGAAAAATATGTAACCAAAAAAAAACCATAGCTCGATATGAAAAGCAAATTAGTCACGTTTAACGCAATGAGAGATCGAGTATCGCGTCTCTGTTAGTCCCTCTACGTTCGACAATGTATCTGGTTTTCTCGTTCAGCCGTCAAAGCCAATAACATGCCTGGAATAATATGGCGCGTGTATTTGAAATATGAAAGCATAAGAGCGTTAAAGGGATAGGTGTTTTTGAAACAACTGAAATGAGCTCTTAGATCGTATAGTCAATACTAGTGCTACTATCAATCACGCGGCATCAAAATGTGGGCACAACAGTGTAACAGCGCTTTTTTTAACATTAAAATTGCTCTGCAGTATACAGGGTAGATGTTGAGCAGTCCAATACATTTCTCAACTCTGAAGTGAATTACCATACATGTATTCATATGAACTGAGGTAATGTTTTATTCTTTCTTCTTACGTTTAGAAATTTGTAGGGAATCTTACTTCCCAAGCTAGGAGCTTCATCGTTAGTACTATTTTTTTTTTTTTTTTACTAGATTGCTTTGGTGATCCGCTTGCTTGGTTCTCATACGGACTTCAGGGCTCTCGGTTATGTTCTCATGAAGGGTGGAAGAAATCAATTGAAATTGATCAACTAATTTTAACCTTTCAACGCATGTTAAAATAATTCGTTTTATATTCATTATTAGGAACATCCCATGTGGCTATAGATATACGCCATTAAGTACACAATAAAATTGTCGTTCGCAAAGAAGCATTAGCACAGCCATGATGACGCAGAATCAGATTGGGAAGATTGGAAAAAATATAGAAAAGACTACTCAATGTATCGATGAGTTTGATGACACCTTTAAAATATCTATGATTTCGGTTTCTAAAATAGAAAAAAGGGTGTTTCGTTGAGTGATGCCATGTAATTATGCATTATAAGGAGCGTTCCGGTTGGACAACACTTCATAAATGGATAATACTATTTAACATAGACGTTTATGAAACGTAAGATCAAAGGATTCACTGTTTCTACACACGAAGCTTACCATTATATTTGGCAACAGGTTTTGCAGATTTTTTTAATTTATCACAAAATAATGGACGTGGAGCTCTAATATACCGATTGGTATCACTTTCTACATTGGGTACTTTAACCACATAGATATCCGCATGAGGCTAAAGATGTGTGTTGTCCAATGTGATCTCACATTGCAGCATGAGTTTCAAAAAGTATGGGATTTGGCGCAAAATACAAAAAAGATGTTAACTAAACATATATTTCTAAACTAAGCATGCATTTTACTGTTCCATATTATTGCGAGCCTTTTTTCTAACATTTTAATAATCATGTTACAATTTATACAATTTTTGCAGTAAGTACTACTAAAAATCAGTATTTATATCCGTTTATACTCAGAAAATATGGCGCCTGAATCACGCGCTAAAAACGACGAACCATATTTAAGAGATGGTGTGAATTTTAAAAATTTGTGCTAATACACTTAACCTATTAGATTGCTACGTAATGTTATGTATCATCGCTTCATCTCTCAATAAGCTCGTCTTTCCCAACATGCTGTATTTGAAAATAAAGAGAAAGAATAGACAAATCATATTTTATTAGAGTAATAAGCTATGAGACTCATTATTTTTGGCACTTGTGGCTCATAGAAAAGTGCTTTATATTATTATGGTGACTCTTGCGTTTCATATAAGCGATTTGTCTTCAACGATTTCATGTTATAATACCGAGTAAATGCAACAAGTTCGTTAAGAGTTTCTGACACTCAAGGGAATTGCGATCAGGAGCATGTCCATTAACTAAATCTAGTTTGTACAACGACCATAGTTTGGTCTCAAGAGACTGATAGAAATTCCATGGTAAACAACAGTAAGTATCCAAGAATACGTCTAAGGTTTCCCAAATGCTGCTGGAGTAATCATTGTCTTACCTCAGCGTAGGTGACTTACTTGATGTAAGATCAATGACAAAGAATATATCGTTGTAAGAAACCTCGGATGCGGTTTTTATCGATTGGTGTTATCGATATCCGTTGATATCGAAATGCGACAACAACTTTAACGGCACGAGAGTTAAGGGTACAGTAAGAGAAACAGCGATATCTTACTTCCGAAAAAATCGTAACTTTTGTTACTAAAATTACATTTATGTAAAATAGCCATTGAAACAGAATGATCTGGAGCCAGAAACTATCCAAATTACACATTACAGTTGCAAGCAATCTACAGTAACTATCTTAGTCTTTGTAGTCTGTTATATTAGTCTTAGGAAATTCTCTAAAACGATCTCCATATTTCAAAAATTTTCTGCAAAACGTGTGTCATTGTTGTGTATTCCCTATCCTACATTTGTATCGCATGAATAATAAGGTATTCTTATCGATGTTGAGGAGCTGCCGTTGATATTTAGTAGGGCATAATGGGTGCCAAAATCTTTCGCCTCAAAAGGTACCAGAAAGTAAATTGCCATTTGACAAAATCAACCAATTGAGTTAAGGATCATAACACGATTACCATGGAGGTAATATTTATATATGAAATACGGTATTATTGGTTATTAAGTTGGCAAAGAGGTTGAAGAAATTAGCAAAGTTCTAGGGACAATGGCTATGATGGGCCTTTTTTGATTTTAGGTAGTTATACTAGAATAATATGTAACCACTGTAGTCGCATAGGCTTACCGTGATCAAGTTCATTCTGATAAACAATACAAGCATTGTCACAGTTCTTCCTCGTTGAAAAACAGTCACAAAATATTAAATATTTGTAAAACATTATTAGCTCTGTGTATAATTATAGCTTCTACTTAGAAGGCATTGTTTGGCTAGCTTCTTTGGAATATGAACCTTTTCTCACGGAATATATGTAGCCTAGCTTCTTGCCCATATGATATTACATTATGGGGCTAAATAAATCAATATATTATTGATTTATTAGTTTTATTTAAATATTTTCTGAAACGAATTTCAACGGGTCATACGTCTCCTTTCAACTATAGAATACAGCACAACGATTTTTTTCCTAGAAACAGCTTTTCTTAACGTAGTGAAAATAATTTAATAACGTAGTGCACTTTAACCTAAATTGCGTCATTATGTTTTATTTAGAGGTGTTAATTCTAGCTGCAGTAAATTATTTGTGAGAGTTTTATAAATTATCTGAGAGATCTAGTAATCATTATATCGGGCCAGTTTGAAACAACTTCAAATGTAGTGAACGATGAAAAAGTGAATAAAAGAATTGACATTGTTTTGCTTTCAAGATCATAAATACTTAATGGTGTATGTTTGCAGAACACTAACCATATAGATTAAATACCGTTAAGCTAGATGGCGCTACATATGCAAAAGTATATAGATCTTTAGCTACAGCTTTAATCACAGCATTTAGACTAGGCTATGAAACGGCTTTTCACAAATGTTACGGATTGATCTAAATATTCAGTTCTTTTTGTTTTCATTCTTCGAATTTCAAATTCAGGTAGAAAAATAATCATTAGTAAAACAAAGCTCAACTATCAGAAGTTTATAATTTTGATTGTTGATAACGATGCGGACAAAATTTGAGTTAAAGTTAATAATTATGCTTAAGTATGATGTAAACGACCTTTTTTTTTTATTGACAGCAAAACGACAAGCTGACGAAACACAATCAGTAACTATCTCCACAGAGCATTAACCACACAAAGAACCAACTCGAAACCGTCACTGTTGAAAAAAGAAGCCTAAAGCGTGAATAAAAGCGTAAATGTGAATATCTAGCAGAGGTCGCTTTTTTGTATTCCTCGCTATTCTATAATCATTGCCTTCAGGAACTACACGAAATGAGTTAACGTCATGAGACTTCTTCATGTTGTCCCTGACTAAATAAAGATATGGACCAGTCGACATCATACCAGCGTCAACACTTACCACACCTTTACTATCCAGTAACTTCGTTATAGCTTTGTCATATTGTGATATTCCCGTGATTCTACCCCCTAAATTTTGCAATGCAGATCATAAGCACTGCTCTTAAAAGCTATCCAGCATTTAGAGCGATACTTGCAAGAACATGGCTTCTACTCTAATCTTGCTTCGTTTCTTATTAGGTCTCAATTCCTCAATTTATATTATACGGGTGCACCTTAAAATCCATGTTCACAGGCTCAACCTTCCACAAAAAGTGGTAGTCATTTGTAATAATTACTTGGAGCCGCCGATAGAATGTTACCTATTCACATAAATGTCGTTCCTTATAACTGGTGCGATTTGAAGCAGAAGCATCTGACTTTTTAAAGCATTTGTAAATCCTTATTAAATATAATTATTAAATTGCCTGGAGCTATTTAACGAATCGGAAAACTTGAATAACTTTCAAATATATACAGAGCGGGGTACCCAAATTAAGTCAAATTTTGGCAGGCCGTTTGTGGTAGCAGATGTGCATGCATCCGCTATTCTTGACGGCAAGAAAAAAGCCAGTTGATGCTAGAACAAAACACCGAACTCATCGTGGCGGAAAGCATCGCCTCGTTTTCAAAATTTGGGCAAGGATCAGATATTATCTAATATATTTTCGCTGGATGCGCTAAAGGCCCCACTAAGATTGAAAACGTCTTTCTCTTTATGAAATCGACAGTCTACGTTATTACCAGTTTTTTATGTGGCATCTGAAAAACTCAAGCAAAATTTTCATAAAACAAATCGGAAGTTCTCTTTTCGGAAAAAAAGTTTAGATTAATTAGAAAATTCACGAAGTGGCCCTAAGTAGTCGTTTTTGATACAGAAATGAACGGTCATTTTGGACGCGTGAAGATCAATTGCCTGTTGGGCGCCTAGATAAACTCGTATCTTAGTCTTTTTCGCTTAACCTTTGTAAGGCGTTTCGCAAATTTTTACAATTTGTAGTCGTTTTGAAACTTCGCATTTGTGGGATTTTTGGCCTGCTATTGGCCTAAAAATGAATTCGACTATTATTTTTTGTATGTAGTGTACTTAGGCGGCCCTTCAACACGTTTAAACCTACTAATATAGCTCGACGCACTCTTATTGTTAAGCCCTGATTTGCAGATTAAAGATGGATACTTTGAAAATGAATAGTAAACAGCTTGGGTCGGCAGTCGAAAAAGTAATGGGCATTTTTCTGGTTACATGGCTTTAAAATCTCACGTATCATGTAATATGCATCGTATCAGTAAGCTTTGGTGTAATTGACAGAATGACACATGTTGAAATCGTTGGAATACCTTTGTTTATAAATAATGCTTCTTGAAAATGAGTGATATTTCTGTAGAAATTTGTTACATGCAATGATTTTATTACAATGAAGGCACAAATGCTGTCCAAGCCCATAAGAAATTTGTGCTGTTTATGGTCAAAATGCCTTATCATCTGTAGATGTTATTCTGGAAACTTCAAACTTTGGCTATCGGTTTACCGCAGCAGGAAAGGAACTACCGATTATGAAAAAAAGCGACAAAATGATTGCGTAAGTTAACTAATATAGATATGTGGGTGCATGTGTGAGCCATGATATTGTTAATGGACTCAATATTCACTATCAATTTTAAACTATTTGAGAAAAAGCTGACTACAACGAAAGGTTTAATGTTTCAGTACCATAGGTATTGACGCAAAAGAATATACTGCATCGTATTGTCTTCTGCGAGACCCCACAGGAGCATAACGAAATCGACCCATTTCTAAATCGGTTCTTCGCGGATGATGAAAGGTGGATTGTATACGATAATAATGTGCAAATTAAATAAATGTGAGAAGGTGCTTCACATGCTGTGACAGAACCTAGACTGGCACTAAAAAGGATGGAGCTACGCATTCGGCGTAATTGAATAGGAATCCTGAATTATGGGTTGCTGCGGCCTGGGAAAACGATTGATTTGGATATATAATGTCAAGATTACAACAATACATTAAAAATCAACTGGAACTAGTGAACAGAAAAGGCGTCGTTTAGTTTACTGGGATTATTTTAATATAAATAAGATATTTGCTTCGATTTTTGGCTTAAAAATGAATGACGCTTCCTGCATATTTTAGACTTCACTGAATTTAGCTGCTTTTGTTGTTTTTTTGAAAACAGCTCAAAAAAAATGGGCAGTTTAGATACCGTACCTTGTGTGTAAAGTAGATTAGATATGTTCTGGCATATATTAGATGTATTCCTCTTTACCTTTAAAACATGAAACTAGCTTTCTGGAAACTTCTCGACAGCTATGTAATTGCAATATACAATGCTATACCTAACCTCGTTATTAACTTATTCTTCAAAAAAATCGACGATAAGATATGCTGCACGGCCGGTGCTTCACGTTTACGCATTAAGATAATCGATGACAGTCTAAATATAAAGAATTTGGAAACCAGAGCCAGTGCTCGATTTCGTTTTTGTCGACACAGGTTGTGCTTGAACCGAAGCGATGAAATCATGCTCTTTCCTCGAGTGAGTACGCTGTCTGCCGTCGGTTGCCGCGTCACACGTTCACGCAGCTCTTCAGACATGAACGTTGTCTGTTATTGACCATCCATATTAGATGTAGATTCCAGGTAATATTTCCTTATACCAAATGCCCGTTATATGCATTGCGGGAATAAGCATCATCTTACACCCAACTTAGATCGGCACTGTTACTGTGTGAATGTGCTCTCTCTTCTGTTCTAGCCTTTATAAAGACATACTGATCGGTGTCTCTAAGGCGATGATGTAGCCAAGCCAGGTTTTTTGCAGGCCAACGCTATGTAAACGGCCTGTGCTATGTTTTAATATGTTTATCACAACAATTCGTTTTTCCTTTTGAAATTCTAAAGCAAAGTCACCTTTTTTATCGTCCTCAACTGTCGGATTTACTTAAAACTGTGGTACCAATAACGAACCGTCATTTCGCTCTATGCTTTCTTAATCAATACTTGTGATAGCTTAATAAGTTACGTATTTGCTTGCTAATATTAGGTTGTGATCCAGGTTCAAGCGGGAACCTTTTTTACATAAACGTTTTGAGCACACACTTACGTTCGTGCTGGGGGCCAGTTTATGTAAAGTTTGAAATGTAGGGGCTTTCTGAAGTAGCGTTTTACAGTTTTTTAATTGATTTCATAATTGTTCTCGCCGTGAAAAAATAGGAACTTAATCGCTAAGCGTTGAATTTCGAACTATTTATTTACGATATATTTACTACTAAATTCATTGTTGCTGTGTGACACTCAACCACCTTATAATCGTAGGTTCACTGAAAACTTGTTACACTAATTACTAAATTTCGTCTTCTTTTTTAATAAAATTTTCCGATTTATTGAATAGCCTCGCTCAGACCATAGTACGTTGGCCCAGTAGCTTTCCGAATTGTTTACTTAATTGCTTAGGCTCGATTTAGCTTTTCAAAGGTAAACAAAGGCTTATGAAGATGGAAGCCTGGTAAGTAAGATTACATGAAATGAGCAGGTGAATTAAATATAGGCACATGTGCTTCACAGTTCATGTTTTAGCTGGTACTGTGAATACGCGCCCTATGCGCAACCCACATTGAATCTACGTAACTGCGTAATCACTTATGTCAGCTCAAATCGCTGAATGAATGCTTTGCCAATAAGCGATTCTATTTACGTTCGCGTTGTTGTGTAATTTAGAGTGTTCTAGTCAGATTAAGATGCCTGTATGGTGGGAAAAGTTATACCATTATTTTTGCAAAGAGTAATTAGGTATTGAGGTTTGTCTCGTGGGGATCGCTGGCAACTATGTATCGTAACGCTAGAAAGGCTTTGCGGGGTTGCTACAACATAGGATGGGCAACAGTCGTGCAGTTAGTAGTGGACACCCAGAGTCAACGTTTCTATCTACAAGATTATGTTGAACACGACTCACATTCTGCTGTAGGTGGCTAGAGCATTAGACAAAAGGGGTTTGCTACATGTTGCGAAGCAAAAACAAGAAAAAAAGTCTGGATGTGGACGAAAAGATGTCAAACATGGCAAAGTAGATGGCTGAGAGGAAACATTGGCCTCGCGTGGGAACAACAGGCAATATTACGGCCACCAATCTGAAGAGCCCACACAGAAACGTCGGGAAAAAGGTATGAACAACACCAGATACGATCGTATCGAGTTACTAAATAGCCACTGGTCCATTAAGCACATCGGCAGCAGCAGCATCGATGGTAGCAGCAACAGCAGGAGAAAAGTTAGAAGAAAGTCATATTAAAAAAACGCCAACAGTAAAAGTAATTGACAACGACCGTAATTGGGATTCATGGTAAACAAGTATACCCTTAATCGATATCACCCGTTACCCATATTGTCCAGAAACAATTCTACATGAACGCTGAAGAGAATATCAATAATTAAAACTATACTTTTATAGATATTTGCTCCGCTGTCTGATAGCATGGTCATTATAAAATTTCCCTTTCAAAATAAATGAGGTTATTCGGAGGTTTAGCGCGTCAAAATTTGAACAATTTTTAAAGTTGCGTACGCAAATGGGATCTAGTATACATTTACATTCTTGTCCTATATATGACTACAATTTGATTGGGTGACATCAAAAAATAGCGAGTTTAAAAGCAATGGTATTGTTCAGTGCTGGAAATAAACGCCCAATGAGTAATCTCTATTTCTTAAAAGTGAATATATTTTTTAAATCTATCGACGACTGATATAAACAATAAGTAAGGAGTCCCTCAGCAAAGTAATTGTTATAATAATGGTGCAGTGGTTATTTTAGAGAAAAAAAAATCGGAAGAAGGCCGATTACAGGAACTTAAATGAAATAATAAGCTGCTGTGATCACAAAAGTTTTCCAAACGTTTGCGTTTCCTGTTGGCTTAATATAAAATTCTTCAAAGCACATGTTGTTAAATTGTAATGAAAATACTAAGTACGAACAAAAAAAAACAAAAAATTAAGACCCCGTTATCATGGACAATGCGGTATATTGAAACATAGTTGTTCTACTTATATAGTTTGAAAATTATTCAAGTTTTTTGGAATGCTACATAGCTTCGGAAACTCTAACATAATACAAAGTAAACTGCCCATTTATTCAAAGGTTTATTTTCTATAACCGTAAGTGCCGAAAAAACGCCAAGAAAATAAATTATTTATACACCCCGCACGTATTAAGTTAAGTGTTCAAACACACACCATCATATTAATTCTGTTATTTTCATATTGCGCGCTAATTCCAGACCACAATATCTCTTATAGGCAAGATGTCACCAGTAAAAAGAAAATTATAAGGATTTGTTATATTCACAATGTTGCGGGGGGGGGGGGGGGGCACGGCATTGTTTCGAAACATGCCTTACAAATTTTTTTCAGATACTGTTAAAAGTATGCATCTCCTTACCTAGACGAGGAAACTACACGAGTCTTCAATATTATTTATTTAATTTATTCACCTTTGGTACTAGTAGCCAAATAGTTCATTTTTACAGGTTAGCAGCACAAGATTTCTGTATCAGAATAAGTATATAGAATCCATTAAACGAATCAAAAATACAGGTTACAATAAGCGGATAACTGCGTAAGACATTTCAGCATGTTTACTACTCGGAATCAATAAAAGAAACCGAAATTGCATTTTTTGTAGACTCATTTGAACTATATAGCTTTGGGCAGAACCCATGGATAAATCTGTAAATCAACGCACAAGACGGAAATTTAATAAACTGAGTAAAGTAAAATGCTGCACAAGCTGAATATTGGGGCAGATGTAGCTGAGAGGGACACCGAAAGGATTCACTATGCTGAAAACCAGAGCGATGTAATCGGCTTAGTCCAGCCTAAGGCCGCATGACAATTAAGAACTAGGAAATATGTATGACACAAAAAGACAAGGGTTAGGCATAGGATCTAACATCATCTATACCGTCGGTAAAAATTAAGCTGTGGGATGTGTAAGCTACCATTCTAGCTATAGTATCACACATACAAAGGGTAAAATAAAAGGTCTACTAGTAGTCACACTTTGAACGTAAATAACTTTCTTCATGCACAAATATCGCGTAATTATTTTGTTGGTAGAGCTCAAACCAACGATTTTTGTTTTTTTTTTTAATCGAAGTCTTAACTATTTAGGTTACAGGTTGTTACATGGAAGAATGCTATGAAATCGAAAAAATCATTCAATAATGAATTTAGGTCTTATTAGAAAAAGATCGTAAAAATAGTTGTAGTATATCAAAAACCATGGCGTGTTTTTTCTGATGCTATCAACGCTATTTTCTTCCCAGAACTCCCATTCGTGGAAAAAATTAAACAAAAACGAAAAATACGATGTTTGCAGATTGCAGTGAAGCTGATGAATAATGTAAATGCTAACATAAGTAATTTTTTTTTTTAATTTAAACTGCACCTAGTATACACAGCTTACTTAGTCTAGCCAGGATTTACTTTTACTATGGAATAAATATTGATGTGTAAAAATAAAAATTGGGTGTATTACATAATTTCCAAAGGAAAGCTAACAATTTTGTGTGTATCTAAAACAAATCATTTAGCGTGAAAATATCCTCTAAAAGGAACATTAAACTATAAATAGCAGGTCACATTCACATTAAATTAGTTCTGCTTTTATAGTTCGAACTTTATATATCCATTCATGTATAAAAAGAAACCTAACTACATAAAACTATGAAAAATATTAGTAGAGTGAAAGTATAGTTCAAATTATATTAGATTGCTGATATTACCTTTCGCAAGATACAAATGAATGAGCTATAACTGCGAATTCTTGTTAAGCTTGTGTGATCGTGTTCGGTATTCCTGGAGACGTAGTTCAATCAATACCAGTAATTGCGTCGAGAAATACCAGTAATACATTATTCAATGCTTTTCAATTATGTTTTTCATTATTATGATGTCTTAAGGAATCGACAACACCAATCGTTTGAAAAGTTCTATTTAAGCAAACATTTAAAAAAATCATGTACCTAGTAGTAAACTTGGATTTTCTATCCTTGACAGTGCTTATGGCTACCCGTTTGCCGTTAACTATTTTTATCCGTTTGCCTTACTAGAGTGATCTAATTGAGCTTTAATTTACTGGGTAGCACTTATTTTTAATAGTTTACAGAAGAACTTTAGGAATATCGCTAAAGAGAAGCATCAGCATATTGTGCATACAATCGGGAATAACGGAGAGTATCTCATTATCTTATGCTCTGGTATCGCTGAAAGAGCTAATAGGATTCGGCTTATCCCGAACATAAGGCAATCGAATCAGGCACACGTTTCAGGAAGATCTTAGTAGCACTTGTTCTGATAACGAAGCAGCCGGAATAGATTTTCTTCCAAGCTGCTAAACAATGCGCCCGTTTTCGAGATTTTGTGTATTGTTCATATAATTTACACGAAGTGAATTAGTCGCCCCTATTGGATTAAAACTGATCACATGCCATGCCTATCTAGCTATAAAGCAATACAATTAAAATGAGGTGGTTTGGGATATTAGGAACGCCTTTTTTTAATGCGAGATAAGTGTCTTAAAATGTCTCCGAGAAACACCATTACAAACAATTATAAAATCACAATTTCAGTGTGCCATATGCAGCTCCTGTTATCAACTAGCTTACACAGCGTTTAACATCCATTATAGTAATTTTACTCCAAATTCCACAACGGAAAGGTAATATTTTAATTTAAATAGTTTCTTTTCTCAGATTGCAATGTTTCGCTCTCAACCAGAAACTTTGACCAAATGATTTTGGGTATGGCAGCGCTCAACTTTTAAAAGGTTTGTCGTTAATTTCAACGATAACGTATCCTTCTTTAGCTTGGGTCAATGAGTGTAATGACATCAATGGATATTTAAGAAGCGCCCCATTTTACACATTCGATCTTTCAGAGCATTTAAGGGCAGCACTCAGTACATTCACATATAAACAATCAATATTTTTTTGGGTTATCAGTACCTTCGCGGCTTGTTTAGTGATCAATGGGCTTCCTCTGTACGCACTAAAAATCTGCCTTTTGGATAGATCTAGATATTACAGTCAGTGTATTGTCATAGTAATAAGACACCAATTGAATACCTTGAAAAAAGCATCTTTAACCAGACAGACTAATGAAGTTACTTTGACAACCGTGTTACTATTTGCATTTGCGCATCTTTTTTTCCATAGATCAGAAAACAATTTGTGCCCCGATTGGCTTAATGTTTGTAGTTTTTAAAACAGGTTAGATACTCATTACAGCTACTACAACAGTTTAAAGAACACTAATTTAAAATTCGACGACTGTATTTGGCATTGCTTGAAAATACGCTTCTAGAAATTTGACACTTTGCGCTCGGGCTATTTTTTTGACATTTAATTCCGCATATGTGAATTTTGCGTGAATCCTTCTTAAAACGTGCACATTTTACTAGGATCGTTCCATATCTTTTTAGGATGAAATCTTTCTTCTTGTCTTCTTACCATATCTTTATTCGTATGATGAACTGAAGAGGTGCCTGCAGATTTCGTGCCAAAATAAATGTATATGAGGGCAGGTGTCCGGAGGTTACTGCTTTGAATTTAGCAGGCAATGACTCCTCTTTCCAAGTTAACTAATCGAAATGAATTCGTGTTCTCTAAAAACAAAGAAAAAAAAAGTAAAAAGTAAAGTACATAAAAACATTTACTAAACAACGAAGTATTTATGGTAATCATATTGTTTAATAGGTTACATGCTGAAAAGAGCAGATAAACTCTATTATGGCATTCTTTAAGAAAGTAAAAAGCTTAGTACGACTATATAGCATGGATTACGAACCTTTCAACGCTGTACGCTAACTGGTCAAAAAAATTTCTTGGGTTAACATGTACCCAATAAGAGCAGCAATCTGGAGGCTGGCACTCTTCTCTAAGGACTATATCGCACAGTTTCATTGGCTTTTCTGATCTCCCTGTCTCTCTAACCCATTTTGTTTCCCTCTCTGCCTTTATTCATTGCGAAGAGTTATAGACAACTAATGTAACTGGAGTGTAAGGGTACCGCACGAGTGAGACTGGTGGGTCAGGCGGATATCTAATATCAAGTGCAGCGGATGTTTGTCTTTTTTGGATAAACGTGACAAATACCCTCGATTACTCCGAATCCCGACAGGCTCCTTCAGAGTGGATTTATCCGATGAGTCGCCTAAAGTGTCCGCCCTACTTGGTCACGCACTTCTGCTCATCCCGCGGCCCCGATTGTGACCACGACTCGCTAGCACCCCATGAATGTATCCGATTGTGATGGCCGCGCAGAACGCAGCTGCCAATTTTTCTTTACTCCTTACCTCCGTTGATAATCCATCTAATATTTATATCGTATATCTAATTTGGATAAAAGCATCCTTGCAGAAAATTTTTCCACTTCGCTATCGCTGTTTGAGACGCTAGACAGACAGATGACAAATCATTATAAGCGTAATAAGCAGCCAAAAGAGATCAGAGAAAGAAATATTTCTTGAGTTTTCATCTTTCGAAGAAATATACGATCGCAGTGTAGCAAGGGAAAAACACTCAGATTAATACTTATTTTCAGCTTTGTACTCAAAATATTGGCTTATATTGCTGATATTCCAATATCTTTCTAAGATATATTTCAATGGACCACCTCAACGTGATTTGCAAAAACAAATGCTATATTTTAAGGCATTCGAATATCTTAAAATGCAGCTTTATAATCGAAACTCAACTACACAATATTGCACACTAATGATAACAGTCGATAAGTTACATCTTTGTCACTTCATATTTATGTTCATGGTATGTGTTGCAATGCATTTGATGAAATAATTAAAATCATAGGAAGTTTAGGTATTAAAATTACTGATCAGTACGCCGATTAGGAGTATACTGGACGTATTAGATTTTTTCGTGTTTTACGTCTAGTACTTACACTTCACAAGTTGGCTTCCAGCACGAAACGAAGTGAAACGAAACGATTCGAACTTATACCACCGCATGTCCCTAAGTTTTGAAGACAAATACTTTACCCGCTGTGCTATCACAAAAACGGGGTATGTTAGGTTTGGAATTCATTTTTAAAACCAAAGCGTCTTTATTAGACTCAGTTAAAACATCCTTATTAGATCAGCCATCACTTAGATGTGCACACGTGGGTTATTTTTCATATTTTAGATTTCGAAGTTGAAACAAGTTTAATGTCCAAATGAATAACACTCATATGCTATTAATATTTTTTTTGTAAAAAATATTTTAAAGTGTACAGAGAGACGGTTCATGATGGCAAATATAAAATTAATATCATGGATCTGACAGCTGTTGTTGTATCAGTAAATATTATTTTTAGCATCCTCTTGGCAGGATAAATGTGGTTTGCAGGCTTTGTGGAAATATTGAAAAGTAATAGTTATCTATATATTTGGATATTTGTAAAGTTAGCACAGTATGTAGTGTACTGGATCTTCGGCGCAGTGGCTTAGAGGGCTAAATTTTTGATCAAAGAAGTAGCAACTGTTGTTTCGCATCGCATATACTATACAAAATGTGTGGTTAAAGAAATTAAGTCCAAAAATAATTTGCCGTATACTGATGACTAATCTACTCGATTTTTAGGTTTTCGGTGCATCAAGCTTCAACTGACTGAGCTGCCTATAAGGATAAGCTGGCCCTTAAAGTAAATTTGAGTGAAATAGAGACCATTCAGTTTTGCAAAGGAGACGCTTTGAACGAAATCATGGAACGAAACTGATTCCATATACTTGGTAATAAAGTAAGATTCGTAAACAGATTAAATGGCTTGGCATTGAAGGGTGAGTTGGGGAATGCAATGGTTGTGTTTATAGGAACTTGGAAGCGCCATCTGCTCTACTTATATAGAATTATATAAGTGAGTTGTGAACAAGTATCCTAAAAATCTTGTTGCGCCTCAAACTATGGGGTATGAAATCAATAAACACATTGAGAGTTTTCTCACGGATGGCCACCTACTTATCATTAAAAAATCTTTTGTAACACCTATATAATTATTTAGTGATTATACGTTTTATCTGAGTTAACTCAACTAACTTGATATTTGGATATATCAACACTTCCGTTTCATGAGGTCTTTAAAGTCGATTGTGCAGAAGTCATTCCAACGTGCGGTATCACAAACTAGCCAAAATGGGATTTGCTAGAGACCACCACTATCTTAAATGTTAAAAAAAAAAGCGTTGTATCACTTTACGTTACATCCATGGCTCAATAAAGCTAGGCCACTAACTAAAATCACTAATTGACAAACTCGATGAACGTACCTGGATTTATTAATGAATATTAGGCATTATTAGACGTAAATTCACTATAAATGCATTGCACGATCACCGAAGAGTTCTTAATCAAGGTAAACACGAATCTTTGGATCTAAAAGATTGTTTAATAATACATATTGGTTCAAATATTTCTAATAAATTATATAATATATAGTCAGACCAAATCGCTAATAGCACGATGACGCACGTCAGTCTGAAGCATTACTTTTTCGTAAAAGCAGGATAAAAGGGAAGTCGTAAATAGCTCGATTATGTGATAGAAGACTGTAATGTGAACAAGATAGAAGACCATATTAAATTCAAGTTCTTGTTATGTGCTATGCAAGTTTGTCTTTCTTGTTCCTTTTGTTGTTCCAAACTGTTGTTGGTCTCTTCGTAAACACTTTCCTTTTCTCTAAGGAATGTCAACATTTACATCGCTGGCTTTAATCATGTATCTAAATACTGCAGGTTTTGCAAACTCATACAATTTTATTTTATCTTTATTTAATACTTTTTTTTTTAGTAATTTAACTAATACCTGATTCTTCTAAACATCTCTTCCTTATTTGAATTCCATGTATTATGTCCGTTTCGGTCAACCAAACATACAACCACGAACTTCCACACCTTTACTAACCGATGCTTGAGCCTGGGTTAGCGCTAGCTTTTTTAATTTGAATACGAAGACCTCTTTGCATTTCTAGCAACTCTGGTACATTATTACAGATAGAAGAAGAAGTAGCATTAAGTATCGTTCAGTTCATCACTTACCTGTGTAACTTCATTTCAAACTTTTTAATAGCATGAATTCTCATACGACGCAATTCAAACTTTTGACAGCCCTCCGTACCGGACAAGCTCTAGGAAGTTTGAATGGACAGCGTCTTTTTCGAAACGGATTAACCAAATGTACCTCTTTTCAGCAAAGCTGTTTCGCATTTATGCGACACAACGTTTCTACAACATCTCGTACAACCAATATTTACGATTAAGTTCCCATTGAATGATGCTTGATTGTTGTATATATTCGTAAAATATAATCAGACTCCTTCTATACTTTATATAATCATATTCCAAAGTTGTCAAATCAAATCTTGAGACTTCATTAAGCGCCTATAACGTTTATCATTTTAGTAGCGTTAATAGATCATGTGCAAATAAAGTTCTTAAAATTTATACGTATAATAAGTGGTCGCTTAATAACAATTTTTAAGTATTCTGAGTTGCTATTCGGGCATATTGAAATCAGTTTTCTCAAATCGACACCGCGCGTGAGCTCGTGGTTGTTCTTTAGCGTAATTATTATTTTGATCCATAGTTTGAAGGAGCCCCCCCCGTCAACACCCGTAGTTGAGGAAGTTGCTAACGTTAACGAAAAGGCTTTGTAAAATGTATTGTACTTAGCCGTTTTTGCGTGTATTCCAACTTTTTAAATAGAAACCCATGTTAAGGAGAAGGACCTGCTGTTGCAGAATGCCCCGAGGTATCCACATTCGCAGCTTTCAACAAAGAACTGCTTATTTGTAAGCAGTTTGTTTATGTTTACATATTACTTAGAAGGATAAGCTTTTATAGTAGTGAAACTGAAGCGCCAAATTATTTTATGAAACATTTTTCTTTTGGAATTCAATGGGCAGTTTGATGTATAATCTTATGTTACACTTGCAAAGTGGTTGTAGAATACTATATTTACTACCGTTAGTTCTTGATACGATCTCTAGTTGAGGCTTCAGAAATAAACAGGTGGCAGAATTGGATATACTTATTAAGTGAAATTCCATGTGAACAAAATGTAACATTGAAAGGCGGAATAGTGAACTCTAGTTTTTCAGCACCGTTCCTTTACTTTCAATTAAAGTATTCACGTTTATTATTAATCTTTTCTTGGACGAAAACTTAATTCGAAAGAATCTATAAATTCTCGAAAAGTAATTTCGACATAATGGTTAAACTAGAACAATTTCATCCAAAAGTTATCGAAACGTTGAAAAACAATTACCTGTAAAGGTAATGTCATATAAGTGTGGTAGGTGACAGAAAACCTCCAACTCTAAATCCCGTGTCTTAGTCCAAACTATTTTTGCGTCTGAGGGCAAGCGCTGTGATGTAATAGAAATGGTCTAGCTTTTTTCACTAATTTGGCTGCTTAATGTGTTTATTCATCATACCCTCCGACCGTGGACAGTACATTTCAGCCGTAATCGACGAACCGAAACCTATGAACAGTAATGGGTAAGACCCGCACCAAATCGCTAAATAGACACCGCAAGCCTTTGCAACTCTACATTGGCTTTAAAGCGGTATCCCGCCGATTCAACGATTTCTATGCACTGACATGGCCATCTAAGGTTACCATAGAAGCTTAATTTTTCATCATAAGCCGCAATTCGGTGAAATTCAAAATAGATCACTGTGGTAACCTGAAAGTAAAGAGATGTAAGCGCACCGACGCCTTTATAATAAATCTCCTCTTAAAATATGTGGCATATCTTTTCTTTATTAATTTGATCGAGATGAACAGGTATGATGTTTTTACATAAACCAAGTCAATGGCTTTCGGTGCTTCCGAATGTCTCGGGTGTGAACCTTCCACCGGATACGATCTTTATATAGGGAGCTAATTCCGCTGCTGTAGCTTCAAGTTGGAACTCATATTCGTAAACAGCTCGGAGTTTACGATTTCCCATGGCACACTGCGACCCGTCTGCTAAAAGCCCTGGCGATATTTATACGCTGTCGTAAAGCGAAAGGATGCTCTCGTCTATTTTTTTTCGTACATGAATAAACAATTGTTAAACGCAAAACTCGAATTGTTTCAGATCAATCCAAGGAGATACTGTTCCGTCCAGTGAAAACCATGCAACACATCAAATATTAAGATACCTTTGACAATATAAGAATAAACTTGAATATATGTTTTTTATTCAATCACACTTATCGTGTAGTATATTTCATATATGCAAGGGCTTGCGTCAGCAGCCCTCCTATATTTAGGCGTATTAAATAATATGATTGCAATGATATTAGTAGTAAATATTTCAAAAATTACTGAAGTGCTCAACAGTAAATTTGGTATTCCGGGTCTGTCCGGCAAACGCGTTGCCCTTTAACAGCAGCAAGCTCAGACAGCTTTTCAATTGTAATATTAAAATGCTGATGAAATTCCTCGGATTGTTCCATAGTTTAGTTATACTATATATTTACTAACATATTTCTAAAAAAAAAGTTACGCAAATGAACACATTCGTCAAATAATAGGGCAAGCTTCAACTTTCAATTATTTCAAAAACTTCAGTTATGCAATTATTGTAACTATTAGTTAACACTGCAGAAGTCATTTTTCGCTCAAAGCAAATTTTTTAACGTTTTCAAGTGTCAAAAGTAAAGCTGAATATTCCGTATGATAATAGAGTAAGCACTATATTTATATTTTAAAATATGAATTTAATATATGGAGAAATTAGCGTAATAATTACGTAATTATGTGATAAAAAATTGAGCTAATAGGTACAAAAATATGTATATTAATATGACCGTTGAGAAAAGCATTGTCGAAGGAGAAAGTGAAAGCAGTGTATTCGTTAAACATACCTTTATTTCGCAGTCTGGCATCTTTTTAATGATACAGTAAATTTCGAGAAAATGACCATTCGAAACACTACTGATATTATCGATATAGCTTAGTAGAAAGGCTCACATGTGATAAGCGATCACTATACTTTAGAAACTACACAGCTAGAATTCTATATCGTGAGATTGTCAGTATATACAAAACTCATGTTGAGTAAATGTAAAAAATATTGTTAAAATTGTCAAATTTATCACCATTGCATTCAGATCATGGCTAATACAAACTGTAAGGTCTTCTTTATAGTTTAGAGATTTATAGCCCCTCAATATGGCATTCCTATAGTGAGCGGAATACGTCATATCTTACACAGTCGGGGTAACGGAAACCTGGAGGCCTCTAACTAAGGGCTTATTTGTTGAAAATCCGTCTCTTTTGAACTCACCAGATTCGTTTGAACTCAAAGACAATTTATTTCGGAATTTTCAGGACACTAACCGTCACCACATAAAACCAAGTACGAGGTACAGTGATTTTTGCCTCTCGAATGCAAAAAACGTATGCACTACCTATATTTTTTTATTACTCATTAAAATACGTTTATCTTGTCATTAATTTTGAAAGCTAACAGAAAACCAGAGCTGTTACCATGTTTGATTCTGTATGTTAATGGTTCCATTTATAGACAGTCGATTATGCATAAAAGTACCTCAGCCTTTCATAAGCATGTATATATGATACAGTCACTATAAACCACCTAGATTCAGGCGCACACTAACTTCTGTGTATGGGCTTTTTTTTCTGGTTAAATTTTTCAAATGTCATGGTTATCGTTTACCAGGAAAGGTGTCAATCGTTTTAGTAGATGTAAGACTAATTATAGCTCCATCAGCTGCCAAAACTTCGTGCTGCTCTTCTAGATCTACTTTTGAATTAAAATAACAAATAAGCCTTCTAGACTTAACCCACGTACCTTATTTTGTCCACATTTACGCACCAGTCTTTAGTCCTTCTTTGGGACCAAAAATTCCACTCAATTTTGTATATACTACCGAAAATCATGATTGCGTTCATTCAAACATCTGTTATCCTATTCTCTCGGCTGGCTTGTAGGTGTATGCATCCGCTTGACTGCTTCAGTATGCGTACAGGGTAACCGAATTCGTTCTATTATGCGCGAGACATAGGTGATGCATGGTGGAAGATTATTCAGAGGTTTAAAAGGTAATGAAAACGTTTTGCAGGATAGAAAGATTGCAGATGTATTACCAGTAGCAAGAGGAGCAATGATATAAATAATATCTAGCATACACAGACGTATAAACATGGCGATACGAGCATTAAAGGTTTATCTATATAAAGGCTTCTATAACGTTCCCATATGCGCAATTATTTTATAAGAATCTAGTAATTTTTTTTTGGACATTTAATTTCCTCGTAATTATGTATCGCCACCGCACATATATTCATGACTTATAATTACTTTTTACGTATACATTACGAGGTTTCTTGCAAATATGAATACCGTACTGTTTAGCGTTTTTTAAGTGTACTCTTTCGACGGAAATTGCAACATCTTCAAGACGCAAGCTAATCTCTTAAGGCTCACACAATTTTGTGGCGCTTTGTTGTTTTTATTGATCAATAATATATTGGAAAACCAATTATAGATATGACAGATGGTAAATTAACTCAAATAGACAGCCACGTCATCCACCACAATTTAAAAAGGCGTTTTTAAAACATCTTCTAACAACTTTTACCAACTTTTACATAACTAACGTTTTCAATGTCTTCCGTGTTCGTGCTTTAACAAATTCTCACACGGAACAAATAGTTTCAGTAGTGAATCTAAAAACGGCTAATCCCCAAGTACTACTATCAAATGAATGGTTTATCCAGTGTTATCACCGTAAAAGAGATTTCAAGAATGTACTAGTACAATATTATATGGCCGTTGAAAGCTCATGAAAATATGCAGCAGATGGGTCACACATATTCGTTCAAAGAACACAAAGAAACAGCGTGCTCAATGGCATCAAGGGTTAAATATCCAAACGTGAGGCACCAATGTACGATTGGCATTGCAAAAAGTTAGGAATCACAAACAGTTCAATTTAGAAAAGGTACTAGATGGAAGACACCTTACCAACGTATATTAAAAATGAATTTCCCGACCATTGTTTCGTCTCTGGATGCGCAAGACTATTATGCCTTGCGCTACGCTCTGAAAGATATTTTATGGTAACAGCAAGTATAAATATCAGTCCGTTTTGGAGCCTTCCATTTTTACCACATCAATTTCAAAGCGTAAGCAATCGGCATCTTTGTTGAATACGCATATATAGAAATCATATTACAGTATTATACATACTTTAAATATTGGATTACCCAGATAACCGCCCTAGATGCTCCTTACTAATTTAAAGCGAAACGTCTACTTTTCGATTACTTTTTTACATTACTTTTTATACTGTTAAGCAGAGGTGCTAATCAAAGGCGCTATATCATACAAAATTAGGGTTGCTTTGCAGCCGGTTCTAAGCCCACGCAGCAATCGTACGACACAGGATTAAGTTCCTAAATGAACGGAATCTTGGAAGACCCAATACCGAGGTCTTCTTTACGCCCGACAATATTGCACGATGGATTACACAACTGTGATAGGCGAGAAATTGAAGTTTAGATTTCGTGACATGTTTTAAAATGCTGTATTGAAGACTTTTTTCTTAAAGATTCTCCCTAAGCGCCTAAGACGCGACACAATAGATACGCACCCAGTCGTTTTAAACCTTTGTGTAAGGCAGCATAAAAAGGCCCTAAAACGTGCAGCATGTTTATCGTGCAGTATGTGACTTTATCAAAAATATTAAGTCTTAGACTAAATCGTTTTTATAAAGAAAAGCTTGGTGAATTCAGTCCTCTAATTTAGGTCCCTTATAAAATGGAATCCGCTGTAAGCTTTTTTACACAGTACCTCTGCGGACTTGGTTTAACGCAAACGTTCAAATAGAGTTCTTATGTTAGGAATAAATTACTATATACTATGATGGTTTCGTGTCGAGAAACGTTGGCAACACCCTGGTATTAGTTATTAGCTAGAAGAAGTTCAGGGATCAGTAGGTTAGACGCCTGCCGGTTTCAAACATCCGTATGTTTTAAATGTCAAATCAATAATATATGGGATAGGTCTAGCTTAAGAAACATTATTTAAGATGTTTAGAAGTGTGTCTTTGAAGACGTAGCATTTATATCTGTTTTGGTAGAACTACTGGTCTTCACGGAATACAACGCTATATGGCTGATTCAAAATTATTTAGTGGCTTGTCACTATGACACATTCTTCATAAAAATACTTGACCCTTCAGTACAATTTTGTTGAATTAGCTTTTATATTATTATTTTTTTACTGCTGTTTATTGCTGTAATAATCCATGTTGTTTAGTATCATGTTGATCAAACCGGATCCGCCTAAATGGGCTAAGGTTTGCTATAATACGGATTTTTTATCAAGATATAAGAGGACTTAAAACCACCGATGGATGGCGTTTTAGACAAGCTCATATTGTTGCTTCCCAATTTCTCTAATGAGCGTAGAAACCTCCTAGTAATAAGATGCCACGTCTTGAAGTAAGGCAAAAAAACATGCTATCATAACCATATCGCCACTAATCAAAAACTCAAGTAACGGTTTCTCAGCTCACGTTCGTCTTTGAGGAGTTAAATTGGTCCTGCAAATTAAAAAGTTTATACATTTCTATAGTAATTGTTATCACAATTTTTAACGTGCACTATATTGGTTTACTGAACTAAAAATCGACTCGCACTGTGACCATATTTCGCTATAGATATTTAAATTATTACGGGAACCAATCCACTATAAAGTTCGTCAAAGCAAATACGGAATAAGTAATAAAGAACTGTTTGTGATTTTACTTACCGATACGTAACATATTGATGGAACCTACTTGTATTGCAGTGATTCTTGCAATTCCACTACTAAAATATGTGAATATACGTGTTTTGTTGGTACTATATATGGTCGCGATGTTCTGCAAGGGCAAAGCGAGCTTTTAGTCTCTGTGCTATTTGGCCAAAGCCAGAACTCGGATATAGTCGTAGAAAAAGTACATACATAGCGGTCCCTTTAGGTTCTACCTAAGCAAGGATCCGCCCCTTTCACTAGTCATAGAAATGGCTATAACAACTGCCAATCGCACTCAAAGGAAGAGTAAGCCTTTATTTATTGGTCTTAGTGCAACCTAATACAATATAATACCGAAGACGTTACTCCAATGTTTGGACTGAAAATGACATATGTTACGCTAGCGTGAATGGAAGGGAACGGTCGTTAGGCGCGTAACTACTGAATCCCATACAAGTTAATATTACTCTGTACCCTTGCTGGGAACTTAGATTGCTGATAGGTTGTGCAGGTCCGCCCTCATTGGAGAGAGGTCATTTGGATGTGACAATCTGGCCGATCTGAAGATGACACAGCAGTAGTTAACTACCTTCGTTTTTCAGCCATATACTTCAATTATTATGTCTTTATCGTTTTACTTAGCAGCATCCATAAAAGCCTCGCCTTCTCACGTAGTATTTTCCAAAACACCATTGGGATTTCAAATTTTTCTTCAATTGTAGCTCTGCCTTTAAGCATTTAAGATGTCGCGTAAAAAGCGAATAACAAAAGCAAAACGCTTGTGTCAACGTCAGGTCTATCTGTTTGGCTTACATTCTCTATAATCCTGCTTTATCAAGCCCGGAAGTATTAATGAAAGTTGCCTTTTAGTTTTCAATAACAGACGTGTTTCGCCCATTCAGCTTGTACAACCATTCTGAGATGCATTTTAAGATCCACATGAAGACATCTCTCTACTTAAAAAAAAAGAACCAAAAACAAAGTGCGTTGACTAAGATGCCAAATGTCCACTACTTCTTGTAAGTGACGTGAAATAAAGCTGAAGCAGTGACACAATCTTTAGATCTTTAAATGTGTTATCTAAAAAAAACTCTTCGCCATTTATAATCTATGAAATATGAAAAGGTTCTGATCAGAAAACGGCACATTCAGAAACGGATATGCGCATTTTTTTCAGCATCCTAAAATTCCATCAATCGCTACCTTCAATCTTCTTTGACCTTCTCTGTCATCAGTTTGCATTAAATAACTTTAGGTCGTCTACACAGAGCTTACATGCAGTACTCTAGAAGATTACCATTTCATCCTTCAATGAAAATACAAAAAGATAGTAACCTAAAACTCAGCCCTGGGTAGATATTAGGCGGGAATGCAGAAATGGTTTCAAAAAAGTAGATGTGCTACTCACTTTCATCACATATACTCGGCTGGTCAGGTGATTTTCTCCAGGATGAAAGGAAGGAGGTCAACCTTCATTGTTTTTATGTTTCTTTATTAACACAAAGTGCCTTATCTTGTCAAATGCTGGTCAAAGTATTTACCCAATTAAAACCAATTAATCAATTCGAAGTTTTTGAAAATTATCGGCGCGATTGACTATTGAACTTACCACTTGGCAACTGGGGAGCGTGAACTCCTTGTAAGCATAAATGTATTTATACTTGCAGTACTCCATAACCCCACCGTCACGGCGAATACGACAAAATATAAGCGATTATGGTTTTCGCAAAATATTAGAAAACATTTTTTTGAATACCAGTGAAATTCCATCTGGAACGAAACAAATACATTTTCCAAGTGCCTTTTTTAAAATTTCATCGTTAGAAAACTCAAGAGATCTAAGGTGTGATGTATGATCTTAGCTGACATTCGCATAAGTACGGAACGATAAGGACACTGATGTAAAAGATTTATTAAACATCTTTAATTTGATAACATCGTTAGAATTTCATCAGACTTATCTTGACCTTTTAAACGATTCTTATTGGTTAAACGGTTTTGCGCCTTTAAACGGGAAATTTGACTCCTATGGTTAAACCTGGTTGTCGCTTTTTTAATTTGACGGATAAAAGCAAGTTAGGTACTCCAATTTCAATATATAATATGCCAAATGTTCGCTACGTACATACATATATAATTTAGTATTAAAAAAATGTGTTTTTTAGAATTTGCAAAATGAATATACATTTGATTTACTGCACAACCAGAGAGCAACGATGCTAGCTAAACCCGCTACTGCATTTTAGTTAGGTTTCCAAAAATTGTCACCATTATGCACATTTACACAAAATTTAATTTAGGTTGGCTAAGGCATCGAACGTAACGGCGTTGTGATATTATCTTGGCCATATATGTGCCCACCATGCAGTCATTCTCTTCTGCTGCTTTTTCAGTTAATTGTTACTTTTTATTTTACAAACTAGTCCTAAAATGGTTTTGGCAGCAGAAGGCATAGCCATCTTAGTGGCGTAATGCCCTCGATATGCATGCTCTTTGAGAAAAACCCTAGACTAAAGCGTAGTGCAGTTCCAAGGTTTTAATTTGCGGCCTACAGTAACGTAACTCTACATAAGTATCTCGACTTCCCAACTTCATTTTTAAGACCAGTTTCATTATATGACATTAGTTGTTTACATCATCGGTTTTCTACTTCAGCTCCTGCTAACTTGAATTTTTTGTGCTTAATATATCTTTTTCTGCATAACTGCCTATAATTATAACACATGAAACGAAATAGATATATTTCCGTATTACTATAGCTTTTCTCTCCGTCATCTAATTTTCTTTCTCATTCCGTAAGTATCTTCATTAGTTTATCTAAGGTTGTCTCACATCGTTCCCCTCTCGGACCGTATCTTAAGCGAGTTGTGCACATTTGCAGTGTTACTTATCTTGTAGCCATTGAATACAAAGATCTGTTCCGTCATCTCTGAAGACCCTCAAATCCCTGCATCGAAATAGTAAACTTGCATATGTGCTCGAACCTTGCCGCTCTTGCAGCGTGTTCACCACTTCTTTTGTTCATTGTACTTCTTTCTCAACATATTCACCTAGATACTGCTGTGCGATACCGACGTTGTGCAATTAGCTGCTTTGTCTTTCTCATTGTATGTTGTTAATACGAATTAACAAAACACGTTTTTTACTGTTACGTAGTCAGCTGTTGGTAATTGTTGACGACTGAGTATTATTGTACTTAGTAAATCACACAATGGGCACTGTGAATATACGCAGTGATTGCAATTTTAAAAATTGCTGCTTGTTGGTGTATGTGTGATCGAGTTCCAGCCTGTCAGTTGCTTTTTGCAATATAAGGTTCCGCCCTTTCATGTATGAGAACCATTAGGGTTGCATGAACCCTATTCCAGCTGTTGCAAGCTCAACCATATTTGATTTCACCGTGCTCGAAATTTAGTTAAAGCTTCAGTTAATATACATGTGTTTTATACGTACATGAATTAATTTGATAGTCCGCGGGGATCTGTCCTTAAATAATGATAAAATCTAGGTGAATTTTTGTATTTTTGTGGAACTAAATTCGACGTGACCGATTCAATCGACAATAAATGATTCCATGAATCTTAATCTAAAGGAACAGACCGAGGGTCAAATATTCAAATTGAGGCATAGTTTGTTGTCGTCGGCTATTGAGTCTGTCCTACTGTTATAGGCTTCTTTTTAGCACTGAAAGCTTGGAGCAGAGATAGCAAGCTTATTTACTGAGATCAATGATGCTTTTTGTACAAAAATATGATCACCTGACTCTTATGGAAATCTAACCCACACTTAGGTGCTTACATACTGTATTAGCTAACCAATATTGGAGCCGATATTCAATGGCCTTAAGATTTAGTTTTTTTACGGAGTTCCTTATTGTTTATTAATAACAAAGGAAACAAAGTCTATTGAAAACATCTGCACTGATCTTTAGATAGGACCGACCGCAGTTCACGTTATTAGCAGAATGATTACAAGGAACTCTAGACAATCCAACCTCTCTCGGGAGACAATTTTTTTCGCCAGAGGGTCGCTCGCCTACCCTGATCAAGGTTCTTTTCACTTCTTTAACGGCCCATCTTTCAGTGCTGCCCGTTTTTTGTAGTGCAGCATCATAACGACAAGGAGACAAAGACCACAGCTACCCTAGAGACACACAACCCATGCCCAACTAGTAAAGATGGCTATTTAGCAATAGGGGTAGTAACAGGAGCGAAACAACTACGCATCTTCGTGCGAAACCCGAGACTCCAACAAATATGTCACATTTTTATTAACACGGTGTGATTATGTAGTATACATACGTTGTATGCCTCTTGTATTATCATCCTATGTCTAGGCAAGCAATAGCAGGTCTATTATTGAAAATTTGAGTTCCTTGTTTGACTAGTTGAGGGCTTTCACCGTGTTCTTTATCTTGTAAGCGGTTGCGAGTTAGAGGTGCAAATAGAAGCTCACAAACGTAACTTTTACTAAATCGACAGAAGTTGCAATTGTGCTGCTCTCCTAGCTGATAAGCGCAAAGGAAGGAAGTGGAAATGTCCTCTACGACGGGTCGGGATATACTGCAGTGCGCGGCGTTCGCTATTCGTCAGCTGTATTCTCCTCACCAAAGCGTGGAAGCGCCAGTAGAAGCAGAAGTAGGAAGATACAAGCGAAAAAGAAGCAGGAGAACAGCAATAACTGTAATGACGCCGTTGCCTTCCAATGCAATAGCCTGTCCCGATTTGAAACGGGCCAGCAGCAAGCGAGGCTCCGTTTCGCTGTCGAGTTCACGGCTCGGACATAGGCTCGACTAAACTTAAGTCAGCGGCTCTGGCTGTGTTGTGTGACTTCTTTGCCATGTTCTCTGCTTAGTGAGAAACGGTAAAGCGCCGGAACGTTTCTTGGCTCGTTAGTTAGTTAAGATGCCACTGCGACCGGTTCCTCGCGGAGCCCAGGCCTGCCGAATTAACTGCTTGCCTTCTGTTACCCCGATGACGTAGCCAGACACTGTGCTATACTATGTGTAGCAAGTCTGTCTTCGGCTAGGAGTACTTAGACGTTGTGAGGCTGCCTCAAAGCCGCTTGTCGAAATGAGGAGAGCAAGCCCGAGTCGGCAACTTATTCAGCAAGATGGCCCACTAGAGCCCGACTTGTTCGCCTGCCGAAGCTAACTTTCATCCGCCAGCGCCTCGGAACAACAGTGCCTCCTCTGTTGCTGGTGCCACTGCCGTTGCTTTTGCTGGCTTATTTTGTCGAATTCAGCTTCTCCAATATGAAGCAATGTCTTTCACGTAGAAAAACAAAAAAGAGAAATGAACGACATCAAATAATTAAAAAAAGTATTTGACTCCGTTGTTATTAATAATCTCGTTTATTCACCTGTGATCGTGCGTGGTTAACAATACAATATATACATATACATATACACACAAGCAAACATCACCCATTTCATACGTTTCTACACTGAAACAGCTTTCTGTTCATTTTCTTTTAATTTCGGCCATTTAGAGTCAATCGCGAAACTTAAAAATTACATTTATTACCTGTAGAGCCCATCTATATATCAATTTGTATTATGCGCTGTTCTAGCATATATTTGTTTGAGGAATAGCCATTCTTTTTAGAATCGGTAAAAATTAGCCAAACATTGGTATGAGGAATTAAAGAAACTGCTCAGGTAACCTTATATATATAGGGTGATTGATTTAGTGAAGGCATTTTCGTAAAAATTCAACGCATTCTTTGTACATGTTGAAAATTTCATCCGAGGCGGTTGTGTTTATTCAGTGTAATCCCTGTTAATTTCGATTACAGCCTCAATTTTTTGCCTAATACGTTAGTCGAGTCGTTACGTAATTGCGCGAATGTCTTCTAGGTAACAAAACTGAACAAGTCAACGTCGTCATACTGAGACTTGATGGACTTTCGCTTAGTCACGCTCTATACATAGTATATCATACCCAGGGGGTATCTCCTATATTACGCGCTCAAAACATTAACTTGCGCTTGATTTTCATATTGAGAATGAACATTTTCTCGTTAAAGTGGAATCGAATCTAACTTGCCGTTTTTGTTTTTGAGGAAACTGAAAAGCAAACGGCATAGAGTAAGTTTCAAAGTTTTATTAGCCTCAGAGGGCATTTGTCTAACCTTTATGGCACATAACGTGTACCTGAGGTCTCCGCTAACAGTCAGTGATATGGTAGCCATACTCTCGTTAAATTTCTTCGCATCTAATGTAAATAGAAGGATCGCCGGAGGTGTACTCTTAGATGGTGTCTAGGAACTTTCAAGTCTGCACTTCTTCTGTCGCGAACTTTCCCTTGACTTGGGCTGAAGTTTGCCTTTGCTTCTCCCACAGCACGATGCCTAGTTGGAATCCATACTGTCGATCTGGGATAACTAAGGAAGCTTATTATCTCGGCAGGGGTTCATTGCGTGTGGTGAAATTAGATAATAGCTGCTTTCTGCCCGATTATGAAGTACTATTTTAAGCCAGGCTTGCGGTTTTGTTTAGATCCTTCTTAAACTGGTCTTTCATCTGGTAGTATAGGTTCCCTATGAACTTGATCGTGAAATCGAACGCGGCCAATTGAAAAAACGTTCGAATTTAAGCTCTCCATGGTACATATACGTCGTAATATTATGTTTAAGGCACTTAATTGCTTAAGTTTATTAAATGATACGAGGTACGCCCACTAGCTTGGGAGTCTACCAACTACTGTGGCGTTCACATGCGTCGATCGATATGTACGATTTGCTTATTTCCAGTGCACTTATTTGGTTTAGGGGGATAAAGGTATCTTTGTTGTTTTCTATTTTTGGCAACACTGTAAAACTGCAAATTTGTTCTTGATATTTACATAAACCGTTTAAGGTATTCCTAACTTATATCCGTGATCGCTTAGTGGGTAACGTATTTGCCTGCTAAGCTTAGTCCAGATACAGACTTCGTTTTATGCTGGGAGCCAGCCGTCTGATGGAATGCCTAACGGCGACACTGGACACAAAACTCAGAACATAGAGATATTCCTAATTTAATTACTTTGTTCAGTGTGACCGGTGTTGCTCGTTGGTATTATGAGAAACAAATGATTTCATCAAAACGTAGCTATATGGCAATATTTAGAAAATGGAGAAGCCACTTACCGACACGAAATGAACTGCTTCCTGCTGCGGAAGAAACCTAGGTGTGCAACCTAATTCAAAATGAACACAGCAGAAATCTAGGAGAAACATAGCGAATAGCCTCCTTGAAAGTGTTCAGATAGTTTTTCTTATCATGCTTCGTTGTTTGCTTGAAGGAAACAAAGTGTGTTTACCATCATTTGCCTCATCCTTACATCAGTAAAGCATACGTACACATTGACAAATTACAAAAGCAAGTCTCGGAAATTCCCTCTCCAAATATTAACCCAAGAAATTCGGGAAACTGAAGTTTCACTCAGCCCACGGCAGCAGCCAAAACCAAACTTGAGTGATATTTATGTATATTGAACGACTAAATGTTTCAAGTTCTGTGTCCGGCAATGCCGTTACATGTTCCATCAAGCGGCTGGTTCCCAACGCGAAACGAAGGCTGACCACACTCGGACTGTAAGTCTTTCTCTTTGACCTAATTAAAATGTGTTTTAATTAAGTACGATATACTAGTTAGAAGAATGATAGTATTAGCAACGTCAAACAAAAACGTCAAACGTCAAACAAAATCATTATTCCAAAGAAGTTCGATTGATGATTAGTTTGTGGACAGCCTTAGTCAATGTCGCTCGCCTACCTTAACACAGTGGTCTGTCAATCAAGCACCAGCAACGGCGACTGCATAAACGGTAGAAGCCACGATGCAAACGACGAATGATTTTATGCCCGTCAGCTTACCTATCATTGTACCCTGCTTTACAGAACAGTATTTACCTAGTTTATTTCTACATGCTTGTAGGGAGTGCCACTACACAGTGAACATTCAAGGCCGGTTTCAAATATTCACTTTCGATCTCCGTTAATGAAGTGGACATGTTCGTTGTAAAAAAAACGCCTGCTCATTTTTACTGGTTTTCGGCAAATTATAAATATGCAACATCAAATTATTGCTGAAAAGCATAACTGAGTTAGTGACAAACAAAATGTTCGGTAGGTCTTTTAAACTACTTTTACAACTTAAGAATCTTTTGAAGGGGTCTAAAAAAATTGTTTTGAAAAACCATGCACGCCTTTTTTGAAGAACTGAGTTTAAAAAGCAACTATTTACGGGTTTAAGCGTCGTATTTTAAAAACTTATTGCAATCTATAAGATTTGGTCTACTAGGTTTTCAAATGGCATTATAATGTTTTCGAGATCGTGAAGTAATAGCGCTGGGACTGGAGGTTGGATTCTAGATTTGAACGTAAGTGAAAACCGTAGATGCTTAAAATTCAATTATGAGTATCACACACTTTAATACCCTATTAGAAATCCGAATTGCAATAGGAAGGGTGAAGGGTACAAAAACCTTCTCTTCTGCTCGGTTTCTCCAGATTGCTCGTATCGAGCCACTTATTGTTGCAGGTCATTGAACAAATGCTAAACGGATGTACCGAGATTTGTCGTAAAAAAGAAAGATAAAAGTTGGACGGAATAGCTTTTTTGAGATAATAAAAATTTTCGTTCATCTTACGCAGGTTTTCACCATTTTGAAAGAACATGCCTCAAAAGGTTTTTAGCTTTTCTTGAAAGAAAAACATGTGAGGATTCAGCTATTTGTAAATATTTGATTTGTCTTAGGAATCATTTACAAAAAATGTGATTGATTGATGATCAATTTTGTGATTGCCAGCCCTTAATCTTCGATCAGTTATTAAAAGGTCAATCAACGATTAATAAAAACGGCAATACCTAATCTGTGCTTGTGTTTTCACAGAAGTAAATCACGAATATGCCTTTGGATGTTACCTTGGAAATAGCAGCTTAAAGGTTGTCGCTTACTACAATAAGACGTAATCTAGAAAATAAGTCTAAGTTCTGTTCTTAAAAAAGATTACTAACTTTCTAACAACCTATTTCTGAGGCTGTGTCCGCAATGAAAGGAAAATCGAAAATAGACAAAACGCAATATGTATAGCCTGAAGGAAGTCAACGAGGACTTTAGTTCAGCAGAAGGCCTATGGTATACGTAACAGCAGTTTGTTATTCACTCTATTTGCCGTGAAGTCATTAAAGCCATTTTCACATTACGCCGGTTGCAAGTGATTTACGTAAACATGCAGCTTTTCAGACGTATCTATGCTTTTCGAACTTCTACGTGTGAGAGTGTTACGATGTGACGGTAAATAGTGATTCGTTTTCAAGCAAAACTTTCTACAACATGTATTTATCCAGCGGTTTATAGCAGTTATTGTCTACGGAGAATAGTGCATTAATCGAATTGCCTAAGGGCGTAGTTAGTCTTTAATTCATTATGGTTTGCTACATGAACCTATCCGTATAAATCCTAATGAAGTATCTTATAATAAAGCAACAAGAATGATATACTAAAAAAGGCGTGATACTCTCAGCTTTATACGATTTATTTGAGCGATCCTTCCAAACGTATCCGCGGTCCCTCAACCAGCACCAAAGCTACTTAAGGAGAAGTTCATAACTACCGCACTAATAGACGTCTTTTCGGGGTTTTTCGTATATGCACACTTGGTTTGGGGAAGAAAAAACTAAGCAAAAAAGTTCACGGAATAACTAAATCCCTTCAACCGCTTCACATTTAAGATAGTCTCGCTCTGTAACTGACCCGTAATGTCTGCTTGAGGTACCATTTATACTAAATTTAAGGCTGTAAAACTATTTCTATCGAAATTACGATAAGTTGTTCATTAGTGTCTTTTCTGTCTAACTTAGACAAACTTTGCAGATGTCTCATAGGGTCGATTTGAGTTTTCGGAAAAGGGTGTAACGAATATCTACTAAATGAAATGGATTTTTCTTTCCTAATTTTCGCATAAAGTATATAGTGATTTTCAACTACATCTAGTTCACACCTGTAAATAAACTTTCTAACAAAATTCTGACTTATATAAATCGGAATCTGCAAGCACACTAACTTACAGAGCATTTTCTTAAATATTGTTTCTTAATATCATTTGTTGATAACAGGCCGTTGATAGCAGAAGTGAACCTAGCAATTGAGGCCCTTTTCAGGAGTTTCATGGACTTTTCACCCTATACGACTTAAAGCTTTGACTAAGTCCGATCATAATGCTATAACTATAGACATGACGGCTTGGCTGCATGCTCACCGGTACACACTATGTGTAATAATGTCAAATAGATTGTTCGACAGAATTAATTCCATTCGATCTAGTCAAATTAATCGTACGAGTTATGTACATATTTATTTTTCACGAAAGAGGGCGGAAAAGGCATTAAACTGCAGACAAACGCCACGCTTTGCTAGTTTAGCATAGATATAACAGGATGATATATATATATATATTAAATATAATAGCTAATATATACTGGCTTCGATTTATGTGTACCGAATGGATTTCATAAAATTATTACATATGTGACCATATCCTACAGATGAACAACACTTTATAATAAGTCAAACGGTGCAGATATTACGGGATACTAGGATTATACACGACATATCAGTCTACTTTTCGACAAAGTCTCGAACATAATTGACTAATGAATTGAACATTATCGAGCCACCCTCTTGCCAGGCATGTACTGATGCAAAAAATGAACCATATTCTTTCATGATGCACAATTGTACCCTGGCGGCCCAATGCGGTACCTTAGTTATTCCAGCAACTGCTTTATGAATAGACCATTGCTAATGGTAAGTGGCACTTTCATAAAAAATTCGTGTCTGGTACCTGCGTAGTGTCAACGAAACCAAGCAACATCGGAGGTCACTGCAGTGTTCTCTCTGTTGGTTGCTGTGTAAAATTTGCTGCATGATAATCTTAGCAGAAAAAATAATATTCAAATATAAACACTGAGCTCGTATATTTTAATAATAGAAGCGTCAGGCACAGCAAATGTTTTGTTGGTGCCTTTCTCTTGTACACGTAGGTTTTACCAAATGCAATAATATTTTGTTGTTGTATTGTACAGGCTACATACTGTAATCCTACAAATGTATGTGCAAAAATGTTTTTTTCAATAAACTGAAATGTTTCACAAAAGAGATGTTAAGGGCATTGTAATGTATGCTTTAAAAACCAGAGACAAAAAGTTCATGAACTTTGCTACATATTTATAATATTATAATCTTTCTGCGTAGAGTACGAAGAAGGCAAGGTATCTTATTTATCTTATACGGACTGTTTGGAAAGTCGCGCCATTAAAGCATTCACAGGTGTCTGGCGGCTCACTATAGACACACTAAGGTAGTTATGTAACTTACTAAAACTATGAGCAGTCATTCTCGTTTGTTTAATTTCACCTAATGATTTTAAATTAGCTAATATCCATTATCATTTATTTTGCGTATGAATAGGCTGCTCTTTGCCAGAGCTTAAGGTCTGTTGACAAATCTTAGTTACAGTCCAAAAAACACAAAATATTCCAGCAATAGTTCTTTTCGCAATGCAACCTTCCCATTACCATTTCTGACCAGCGATAGTATCTTGAAGCCTATGAAAGGAAAGTATCTGCTATTGGAAAGTATCTGCAAAGTTGTGCGCACCCGGGAAATCACTGTTTTGCATTGTCGCTTCGTACCCTCGAATTTTGCCTCTCAGGTGTTGCCTCTCATCTATAGTCGCTTTTACTTCTACAGGTTTGACTGCAAGTTATATTCATTTCATCTACTCTCCATCGCCATAGTAGTTCTTGATAAAGTTTTAGAAAAAATTAACCGCTGGGTTCCTTCTTGAAGGTGTTCGCTGTACACATGAGGCTTCGTAGTTCTAGCAACCCGCTCGCTGAGTCATGCCGATCGAACATATTTTGAAGATAACTCAAGTTCACCTTTTGCTACTCGCGGGTTTTCAAACATCGTTATGATTCAACAAGGAAAAAGACACGGCGGATATATTAGCAGGGTTTATTTATTAAGTGAAGGGAAAGGCGAGCATCCGTGGGCCGTTTGAGTGTTAGCTACCTTCGTTATATTACTCTTGTTGTTACGATTAATACAGCCATGCTGCCCTAAAAACCATTACTCGTGCAGAAAAGACACTTATTTCAGTACTAGTTTTTAGGAAATAATGATCATCAGGTTTCAATTTTCTAAGTGACGCTCAAAGTCACAGGAGTTTTTTTTCGTAGTGATCTCTACCGTTTAAAATATACAATTTTACGGAGAAGACGTTTAAGAGACTTACGTTTAAGAAGAAAGGTTAATTTAAAAAAATATTAAAATATGGCGTTTTGTACTTCATCGGAGCTGGTGCTCCGCAATGCAACCCTGCTCTCCGCGGGTTTCGGGAGGGGATTGAAGTAAACCCAGTTATGCCGTGACCTGGATAGCTTTCATATTAATACCTCACGGTTCAGATTTTACATACAAGAAAAAGGAACCGAAAGTCAGTCGCAAGTTAAAATTCATTATAACACAAAGAAGTATTATCTTTTTTATTTGGTGCTCAGCAACTTACGTTGAAAGCTTGCAAATTATTTTTTCTAACATGAATAAGCGATGATAGTAATAATTATGATTAAGATGTAATTCGATAACTTATCTTTATCGTACGCTACTGAATACAAAATGATATTGGACCATAACACAGCACTTGAAATAGGCCCAAAGCATCCATGATCCTTTCGAGAGCAGTCATGTGTAGAATATTAGCTATAGCAATTGTAAATAGGCACTTTTCTATTCTAAGCAACGTTCATGAACTAACACAAGCGTGCCATCGATATTTCAAAGATGTCTTTCTATCGATCAGAGTTACTTTTTAAAAACTAGCTTCAAGTTTTGGTTTACTAAGTACCTCACTAAAGAGTAAAGCAATCACCTTAGATTAATATCGCATTGGATTTCTGATAATAGTAATCTAACTACCGCAAGCTTATATAGATTTGTTAAGTTTGATTCAATGAATTAGAAATATTCAGATAGCTAGCTTTGGCTGCAAGCAGGCCACGCGTTATGTAACGAGAAACAATTTGTGAAAGCCCATCAGTTAACCCCTGAAGGCTATTAGAGACCAACGACTGATTCAGCGCTTCAAACAGTTTATTTGACGTCTTCCAAGGTCGTTGAAGCGTCAGTCAACTTTTCCAACATTGAACTGAAGGATCTTGCAATTCAGAGTCAATGGAGCTCATCCCCTTAGGCAACAACGACTCCATAGGTCTTTTCGGCTTCGTCGCTACTGTCGCCGCCTCCGTCTTTGCTGCAACTTCCTTCGGTTTTTCCGGTACGCCGTTTCATCTGATGGAAACACTTTTCAGACCAAAGTACATGGATAGACAGGAACCCAGAAGCAGCAGGCCCGTCTTTCTGCCTAAGGGCATTTTTCATAGATCAGAGTATCTCCTGTGCCTGCTCTTTAGCTGCTCCCAAATATCACAAAAGGCATATTTCTTGTGCATATTGAATCCTATAAATATAATTTTTTAAAAGGATGATTACTATATTTACTTTGGCATATACCTGATCCGTTTGTGAACGCCTGTTGTAAGTATACAACTCAATGAAAAATGTTACTCTCTAACTGAGCCAAATTTTGGCTTCAGAAGGTAGCGCTTGGAACTAAGAAACCATTTCTCAATTACTCAATGCCAACACCTGTGCACCTCTAACATTTTCAGGATATATAATGCATTAAAAACAATCCACAGATTTGTAGCGATCGAGTTGGAAGTTGATTACCTTAACCTTAGGGGATCAGTTTTACGATATAGATATTCTTTGCACCTTGGGCAAGCCAACGGTAATCTTTACGATTGACTTCTGCAATAAAAATTTGTTCGTTAAATGGAAGATTGGAACAGTCTAATCATAGTAAACGGCAAAGATAATAAAGGAATGAAGATCTTTTGGTTTAGCACCATCCGTAGGAAGCTGTTTGGCTTTCACGATATCGGATGTATACAAAAAATGTTGAAAAAGTACTGACAGTCAACTCACAATTACAACAAATATTATTTATATTTCAATGTGATATTACTAAACGAGCTGTACTCCATTTTGATTGATAACGGTTTACCAACTTCTCTGTAACACGATTATGACGTCACTGAATAGCTTCTGTGATTTCTGTGCAAAAAATTGTGGCAAGTAATCTTAACAAATGTCCATTCAAACCAAATTAATACCATTAAAGAAGTTCTGTAAAGACCGGAGTGGGTAATAACAAAATGGTGCAACGTGCAGGCCGTATGGCGGACGCATTCATATCTTCTATCTAATTTCTCTTAATTTTTGCCAGATAGCTAAAGATAGATGTGATCTGGCATTGCAATATTGAAAGAGGACGCCTTTTCTGTCCACCAGTTCCAGTCGATTTCAATGGGTCATTGTAATCTTGTTAGTTAGTAGTAGAGGTCCAAAACAATCGTTTTCCAGGCGGCACCAACTCATAATGCATGGTTTTTTCTTAATCCCACCAAATACACAGCATTACTTTCTTTGACATCATTTTAGATTGTGATGCATATTTCCTTATTTTCTATTTGCATATTAATGCGTAGGTGTTTCGCTTAGGTTTGATTACCCGTGGTCAACCATTCTAGAAATGGTTCCACTTCGTGGCTTTTTTGCAGAGTTTCACAGATAGAACTACGATCAAATAAAGTTGTTTTCCTCAATTCAAACTTTTTTTGTAACTGACTTCTTTCAAATGACTTAAAACTAAATATTAAGTTTCCTAATTATATCACGCGTCGGTTTAACTTTTGCAATAATTTCATCAACTCTTTTCGTAATTTGTCAACCACTATTTGTCAACCACTACGAGGAACACCATTTACATCGAAGTTCTCAGAAAGAACTATCATTGGGCCATTTTATTCGATAAAGCATCTTAACTAAGAACAGCACAATTTCTTGTATAGAGCTGAACGGCATTTGTGCGCTTATTGTAATGCAGCTGTAAAATAAAGCTAATTTCTGCAGAAATTTCACTCATATTCAAGACGTTATATCTAAAATCTAAATTAAAAAAATTGAACAATTTTAGCCCATCTACCGCTGGCGAACCGCAACTTTTAAATGGCATCAACTCCGACACGATACCGTTCATATTACCTGAGATACGTGAAGTGGCGACGACCTAGCTAGAAAAGGAGTCAATATTTTTTCGATATATATTTATATATATATATACATAATTTACCAGTAAATGTCTATGCCTTCGTTTCTTTGCTTTAAGCGATTTTTTGTGGGCCGGTAAAGTTTCTATTGCGCGCGCGATTTTTCCCGAGAAGTTTCCTATGGTCACAGAACATAATGTTAATTTTGGCAAGCTTGTCATTTTTTGACGATTTGTTAGACCATTGTTAAAAACTACTAAAGATTCTGTGGCCTTTCTACGAACTTTACCACATGCATAAGAATTTAGGTTTCAAAATACAATTTTCACTTTTTTACATTTTTTCTATAGAAGGTTGTATTCTGGTTCCACCAAAATACTTCGTAATTAGTTAAATAGGTTTATGGTGAAGTAAATAGATCAGGCAGTTAAAGTGATGATATTTAGGAAACCTGAGGTTTCAGGCTGGCCTCTCATGTACGGCGAGAGGTAAAGTTTACGTTTATAGGTGCAGCAAAATTTGAATAATGAAATTGAGTGAAGCTTTAAATAACGAGTTATCCATATGAATAAATTTACACTTGAAATCACACTTTGGAGTAGCACCCTTTGATTCTAAGTTGAGACTGGGCGAGACTACTTGAGTTATAGCTAATTTCGTTGGCAACCACTTCAAAAAACTTGTTACTATTCGGTGATCGTCAAAGTATATTTGTATGCCATAGCAGTAGGTGAATTTTGGCGTTATAAGAGCTTTATATAACTTTATGCAAAGAATCAAACATTTGCAATTCAGATAAGTTGTGTTAAACATAAATTCGTATAGCAGCATACTTCAAAAAATTGGTTGAGTGGCTAAACATGTTAATTCTTAATTTGCAAAATCCCGAAATTCCGAGAGCTCTTAGTTCCTAAATCTCAATTTCCAGGTCTCCGCTAAAGCTTTTGAGCGATATTTCTTCAATTTAGTGTATATGCCAGGTAGGGAAAGACTAAAGATGAATGCATTTTGATATGATGTTTTTGGAGCTGTAGATACTTTTAGTGTGACAAGGTGTAATCACCTGCAGCATTACAAGGGCGCTGATATCTCGTTGTGGGCTTAGTTTTCATTCAAATCTAATGAAGCCTCGTATAATCAGTTCATACCATGATTGATGACCCTAAGGATTATAATAACAATAGTAGGTTACAAAAATGCCACTGTTTGCAATGGTACGCTGGTCCTAAAGCCAAATAAAAATGTTAATTTTAAGCCTTAGAAATTCTAAATTGTATATTAATATATCCATTATAATAAATTTCTGGATAGTGGCCATTATTATAAAAAAAAGGCGTGTCAAGAGACCAAAAAGGGAGTCTGATGGCGAATATATTAGTAATTAAGAATGGAGTTCAATTTTAATGGAATAGAAAAATTGCTGGATGTACACCCTCTAAGATTAAGTGCAATACTAGAATTTATAAGCGTTTGCTGCCATCACACTTCCTAACTTGTTCTTATTCTGAACCTTAACTTACTTGAACATGCTTTCTTACCACACGCCTTACTCCAGCTTCCTCTTTCGCTACTCACCGGGTAGCCCGTCCCAAGTAGAAAAAACCAAGATATAGCTTTTTAAAAATGTTTGCGATACCTATCGTTTCTTTCATTTTTACCTGTTAATATTATAAGCCGCCATCTCTTTAAATTTGGTTAAGCCTTCCTGCGACAATGTCAAAATGAATAATTATCTATGTACAATAAAAACGCAACTGTTCCTCACCAGGCTATGTCACGTAAAACTTAGACGCAAAGCATGTTTAAAATGCCGACATTCAAAAACAAACTTAATGATACCAAATAAACATATTCGAGTTTTTTGTATTTATTGTTAAACACAGATATTGCCATTATATGTATATCAACAATTCATTGTGCTATTTTAGTTGCTGATGAAGTTTTTAGCGCAAGATTTTTGTTTTACTAATTCATGTGTTCGCCTACAGGTACATTAGTAGAACGAAAATACATTGGTGTGTTTCCTAATAAAGGTTCGATTTCAAGCAATGTTCATAGTGGATAAACGATTTTCGGCACAAGTACATATACAGAGCTTCAGTGATTAGGCCAAGCTTGCAATTAATCGAAGGTTTCAAACATTTGCCTTTAGTGGATTGATTACTTCAAACTCAATTTTTTAACCATTTTTAAAAGACGCGGATAAACTCAATCTATCATAAATTAACACAGCTACAAAGTATGCGCGATTGTAGAGCATATGTTATAGTATACGTATTATAAAATACACATTGCAATATACTACCTGAAAAGTTCTCCAGAGTTAATCTCAATTGGCACAAGTGAGAAGACGAAAGCCTCAGGAAACTCGCCGTAATCTAGGGTGTTCTGAGACGAATGGGCCTGATCACTTTTAACAAGGCGCCCAGAAAGTTTGTGCTCATTCCGAGTAAGCAGTGAAAAGTTCTGGTTTCCATTGTGCCAAGCCTGAATTCGTTGACGGTTCGCCCTCGTGCGGGCGTTATTCTGCCAAAGAATCAAACGACTACGCGTACCTCCGATATAGGTAAAGTCTTGCGTACCCACTGAACGCATGCGTCACTAAACATAGTTGGCTCTCTCTTATTGGCGCAAAACTTTCGAGGATAGCGTTTAAAGCCTGCCCCAATCAGTATGCCGCGCATTAAGTATCCCAAAATAATAGCGCCGTAAAATCCTTTAAGGTGTGGTACAGTCTACATAATGGTCATAACAAAATGCATGTATGTACCGCCTTAAGTAGCGCACGGGGAAAAGTTCTGGCATCCGTATAGAACTTCTAAAAGCCTAGTCCACACACACCCAAGTAGATTTCGTATTTCGTCACAAATGTGTGTTATTTTGATCCTACCAGGCGCGGCAGGCGAAAGACATCCATATAGGGTTCGTTGGGCCATACGAAATTTAGATTTCGTAAAGGCACATTATTGCAGAATCATATTTCTTAATTTACTGTTAGAATTGAGAGATCGAACTTCTTTACCCTTCATAGTTCAATTACAAAATAATAATCATTCATTTGATTTACATGATCAGTGCTACACCGGCTTTATTTTTTATTCTGTGCAGCATCCCTTGCCAGCCAGGATTTTAATTCTTTAAATTATATCCACACCATCACTCGCCTGTTTTACAATATACAGAAGTGCAAAAACTTGCATAGGATTTTTGAATTCGCCCGCTCCTCGCGCGCTCAAAAGCTTGTTCAACCGAGTAAGAAAATTTTCTGCATTAGACAATCGACGCTTAAAAACCGGGATATTTCAGCCAACAGAGTAAAAGTAATACGTCCTTGGATTTACCTCTCTCGATTGCGACGTTCAGCCTAAATTTGATGTAAAGTGTCTTTTTTATTGTTTTTGCTTTTATGTTTGTTGTTTTTGAATAGTATTGGGGTTTGGCATAGTTCAATTGTAGTTAAACTCGCACCGCTGTTCTCAAATATCAAACAAAACAAGCTTGGAAATAGCCTTAAGATACAGACACCGTAGATTGGAACGGTCAATACAATGGTCTAACATAACTCTCACCGTATATTTGTGAACCCAGCATTCACAGTCGGCTATAGGAAACCAAAAATGTTAAGAAAACACAAATATGTAGTCAAAGTTGAGTTTCTATAGGCACGTTTATGTCTAGATTTGCTCCGTGCCTCATTATATGAGATATCTTGAATGCTCATGTGCGACAGATGTACGCATCCAGGAATACCGTGCCGAAAGAGCCACTCTCGTGTAATGCAGTATGGAACGAACAGACAGATAATAGAAACTGCAATAGCCGCCGATATCACTGTCGGTGAGGTAGTAACACCGCCCCAGCAGCTAAAACGGCTGGTCTAGATTAAGTCGAGGCGGAACACAGAAGGCGGTAGTGCCAGTCATGTTGCACTGCTTTTTTCAACGTCTATTTATTTGACGGGAGGATACCGTACGAAGCCGCATTGGTCAAAACACCGAAGGATCAGATTTTGTTTAAGCTTGCCAAAGCAAGTATTCCGTATAAGCTCATCCAACTCATCGCTTCGCCTGTGTAGGAGAACCCTATTATTACACAAAATGGCGTGTGGAACCGGACCCCTTACAACAGGCGATAGGGTCTTTCAGGGCAACAACATCAGCTTCTCACTTTCCTTAATCATCTTAAATGATCTCCTATACCTAATCAGTAGACAAGAGCTTATGGCAGCAAATGTTTTACTTTAAGTAGTAATATAGCAATCTAAGGAACACGTCGCTTCGAGGTTCAGCAGACATTGGCCCGTCTTCTATAGTACATAAATGATGCCAGCCTAGAACTCAACTCGGGCAAAATTGATATCACAAAGCTTTGAAAAGCTTGTAGCAAGAAATAACACTCTCCGGTTATATTTTTTGCTTCTGGAATACGTAAAGCGTTTTTGCTATCGAGGCTTAACCTCATCGTACTACAAAATTTACCTACCATGTAACAAAATGCGTAGCAAACGCCGTCATAAGAAGAGCCATCGTACTTGTTCCTGAGTACGGCAATACGTCTCTTCGATACTGAGCGCGAAGCGATAGCGTAATGCAGCACCAAACTCATCGGAGAGAATTTTAACATAGCCAAAATGCGTACCCTAGACCTGGTGAAGTCTGCTTCTCCCGAAAAAACACTAAGTCTGCATATATCCTGCCATAACTGCTACATGCATTTGTCCGGATACGCCGCTATTTGTTGAGGATCTCCACCGACAATCTGGCCTATCAAAAACACCCGTCTACCTGAAATTCATCCGACAACGGGAGAAACGGATGGCTAAAGTATACCCAAAATTCTTTGTGACTGGCACTTTAATGTACGAAACATAATGAAGCCCAAAGCAAGAACTGACATGTGGTAGTTGGCTAAACCGTACGTTGTGTGTGACATAAGTTAAACTAAAGTTGCACTTGTGCGCGCTGCAGAGCTCCCTGTGGACAATGTTACGCACGCTTACGTTCAAGGACGCCTTTTTTGAATAGCGTGGCGCAGGGAGGAGCAACTTAGTCGTTTTGTGCTATGTATTGCATTTTTATTTCTATCAACTATTTTGATTTTATTTTAAAATGTTTACATTATTTAAAGACAAGTTGCCTTGTCAATGTGCAAATAAAGGATGATGGTACATTTAAATATTAATATTTATAAATAGCCCAAATAGTTTATTCCCTAAGTATCTTAATAATTTTTTTAGTGTATCTAGGTGATCTTCAGCTGATCATAAAAAGGAATCTTCTTATTTATTACTTGCAGAGGCTATAGTTTTATAACAGTTACCAATTTTTGACGCTTGAAATTTTATTCAGTGAAAGACATAAAATTAGATGTGTATAGTCTGACGTGATGTGAAACTCGATGCAAAGTAAAACTGCTCACAAAGAGTTAATTAAAAAGGGCAGGTACAAGTCAGTTGAAGATAGAAAGGCGTTGTTACGTAAAATAATACAAAAAACATTTTAAAAATTCATAGCAAACGGCTTCAATTTCTTGTATATTGAATAGTACCAGTTCGTCATATTACATAACTTAATATACGTGATGTCATATATACTATGCATTTGGGTGAAACGACTTTATAAAAAAATTGCGACGTCTATGCCCCACAATTAGTATGAGGGCAAACTTAATTGGAACACTTGACGCTGTGCCCTATAAGCGCTGTGCGCGAGTTCATAAGGTGATTACTACATATGATATAAAATATTGTGCTTTGTTAACGATAGCACCTTATCTAAGATAAAGCAAAATAACTCTTTGACATATCAAACACAGCTTACGATTAGAGTGAAGTTTTACAAACCTTTGATGAACTTTATTGCCCAAATGTTAGTTCTAAAGCTAGTTACATCAAGAGATGTATTAATGTGCACCAAAGGTTGTACTGATTATGCACTCAAAATCGTAAATTACACATAACAGAACCGTCGTGGAAAGAACTAGTAAGCAACGACGACTGTTGCCAAATATCTGTTGTAGCTTCTTTACAACATAACCCTATTCAGCATGATACAACACTTGGTATCTCTCCCCCTCTTTACTGAATTATAATCGACCAATCACGCATGTTTATGAAAAAATAGCTGCAAATTACAGGAAACCCACAAGGTTTTCAAGGCTCGCACATTTTCTTCATCTTAAGACCACCTCGCCGTAGTATCCTATTTGTATGATGCACTCTTATTAATAGCCACCAATCCAGATCATTGTCGGCTATAATGCACATATATATTCAATAATATGCTGACGAAAGCGCTGTATAAAAGCGTAAACGAGTGACTCGCTTAGTGGACATTGTCTACGTACAACTTTTAATAATGAACATCAAAAAGATTGGCGACAATTAATTAGTCTTCGTCAGTAAAAGGCGCAGGCATTATTGGTCCATATTCAACTGATGCAGCAGACTGTATAACCAGCATCTGATTACAGGAAACATAACACATAATATTCGAAATCGAATGCAAATATTCCGCAACGCAAGCTTGCTCTGCGCAAGTTTCGGTGAGGACCTGAAGCAGCTTCAGTTTGATCGTGGTCCCCTTTCTGCATGACCCACTGATAAAAAAAATTAATAGGTTGGCATCATTAAGGAAATGGCAAGCACTGGTTACCACTTCATTATTTTCCCAAAATAAGAATTTATGGTGCTAAGTTAGGTCTTAAACAAGAGAACACATGCATAGCACAGAAATACAATTACTATGAAGTGAAATAGAACAAAATTACGGTTTCTCTAAACATTGTACATAGAAGACACTGATCTTGGGTATGGTACGGCAGCAACATGGGCTTACCATTTTGCCGAACTGGATTCAAAACTGTGTGTTTAAAATTAAAGAAGCTCACAAGTGAGACAATTTTAGTCATCTAATCATTTTTAGCTGCTGAAAAAATCCTCAGAGGCTACTACTATCTATGATGCGCTCACGAAAACCAAACGAAGTTTTTTTTTCGTAACGGTATAATCTCAAACAATGTTTTTTCCTGTAACTGTATTAGGACATTTTATATGCCTTAAGGATAAACATATTCTTACCATTATTTTGCCACGTCTTACTTACGATCGGAAGAGGTCATCTCTCAAACAAACTAAATTCAGCAAAAGATTCCAGTTTACAGATGTCACGTGTTTTTCAACTATGTATTTATAATCGGTCGTCATAGATAAGTTGTACTTCCGGAATTTTTTAGGCATCCGTGTTCTGTGGTTTTCTACTACATTAGGTAAACCATCGCAATGGAATATAATGCGTTTAATATTAGTACCAGGAAATCGTCGAATCATTCATTTCAACGTGAGTGCTTGCAACCCTCATGCTGTTTTTCTACTGAATTAATAACATTTATTTCTAAGTAAAACCCTTTCTAGACGACAATAAACTTATAGGGTACACAACGAAAGCACGATTTTCTGAGATTTTAACTGTTTGAACCCAGTCTATTTCTATGGTGTGCCAGTGCAAAATATTCTTTCGATAGGTTCGAGTGTTTCCTAAGATGTCAATAAGGCTAATGCAATTCGTGTAGTTTCCGATAAATGCAAAGTGTTGTAACAGTCGAAGAACTAGCAGAACGGTGCGTCTGCTAACATATGCTGCAATAGAGAAGCCTAGGCAAGCATCATCCTTGGTTTTATCTAACTTTATCTGTCATCTCATCGAAGCACGTGTGACATCACTCACTTCTGCAATGTTCAACGGTTCTACTGTTAGAAAACTACAAATTGTTGTTGTTGCTGTTATTGGTGCTGCTGTTGTGCTGAATAATTTGCAAAGTGTATCTGTGTAGATTCCGCGCACTGTTTATGGGAGTATGTCTCTGTCGTTCACAAGCTTTCAGATCCTTGTCAACTATCATCGAGGCTCACGGAACAGAGTCGCAGCTCTGACACCGTTCAGCCACAACAGCCGTGGCAATGACGGATTCCTAACCCGCACCCATAGTTACAGTCAACACAAGCACCAACTTTTCTGTTCGTCTGTCATAGGGATTCGGGTCTGCTGCTAATGCCGCCACTGCCAAAGGAGACCAACATCGTAATCTAGTAGCATGCCTAACCTATTTGTCTTTGCATGGCAACGGCTGGCGGGCCTCTAGCATGTGTGGGCTGTGTTGGAGTTCGCTCGCTTGACTGCGCCGTCGTTGTAGTTCTACAGGGTAAATTTTACCTCTGTTGCCACGTTAGAGGAGTAGTTTTGGAAGGAGAAGAGGTGGGTATGGAAACACGATGTCAAGCTGAGCGCGGAAGGCTGAGAAACTCATATGGCACTCGACTTCTTCACCATTATGACGTGCATATCCAATCCCAGCTACCTAGACCTACCGCAACTCAACTTGGCCGTAACCATGCGCGATTAATAGACTGCCATTTGAGCTCAAAATGTTCATTAAAATGAGAGGCCAAAACGACCACATCATTCATTTCAGAAGCTTAATTTCTCTCAGTCATTTATCGAGACACCTTCAAACCTTTTTACTCTCTTTTTGAATTTGACTTATACTTTAGAAACAAAATAAACTATAGGAGTCGTTAAAGCATGTTTCGAAATGCATACTTAAGTAAATGCATATTGTCTTTGCACCCAAAACCTTTCGGCATTACACCAAACGATTGTGAAATGCACATTTGAGTGCATTAAAGAAATCAAGTCACCTCTTAATTATTTTCAGATACAGATGGGCACTCCAGTGATACTTAAAGTAATAAATATATAGGCCACTAGGATTTTAAATGTTTGGTGGTTATATAATAATTTCATTAACAAGCCTTAAGTAATAGATCTGTGATCAATACATTTTAAAAGTTTTCCTCCATCGCTTAGCTTTTATTCGCCAGTTTAAGTAAACCTAGCTTTTGATTTGCCCAACGCATTGTGTGAAGTTTATCTTACTATAACGAATATTCTTGGTATGCCCATCTTAAAATTACACTTATTAGGTGCTACTTGAAGGACCATAAAACTTACCACAGCCGAAGCCCTATCCTGTGTCGGATTCAGTTTTTGTCACTCGATTTACAGCAAAAAAATGAACATTTATATTGTCCAAGATCTTAGCCAATTAAAAACGTCATAGATAAGAAAGTAAGCGATGCGCGGTTCTTATAAACCGGTTATACACGCTGATAACAATAATGTGAAAGCCGTAAACGGTGCAGATACAAAGCTGTGTTTGCAAACTTTGCCAGTTTTTTGCATTGCACATACGTACCTTTAACGTGGCCAAGTTACGATTAGGCGATTATTAAATTTGCTAATTTTTGTTATTCAAAGGAAGTGGGAGTAGACATCTTATTGGAAAAAGCATGAGTTCAATGTTGCGAAAAAAAGATAGTTTGTAAAGAAATTTGACTTGGAGTTACAACAAATGATGTTTCAGTTTCAAGTTTACATATATTCTGTATGCCTTATCCACTCGTAAATTGACTTTTGCTTCCTTCACAAAAGGATAGTGAATAGAGGTTGAAAACGCACTGCTTTAGCCGAATCAACAGTGATATCATGGTTATCATGGCTGATTTTCGTGTAGATTTATAGCCATGTGTACAAACGGTCAATTATCGGGCTAAAAAATTCCAAGACTATTGTTATAAAACAAGAAACATTTAGTTACTCGGAAGTTCCTTTAAGATATTTTTATTGCTTTGGGGTTGGAAATTACGGGGAACGAAAGATCACATTAATCCGAGAATTTCGAGGAAGCGGATATCGGTGAGCTGCAAAAAGCCATATTTGCATTACAGTATGACCCGGTACGTTATCAAAAAAGGGACTGGTAGGCGTTTTTCGAAGGCTTAGTTTTTTGCGATAGACACGCCATGCAATTTTATTTGGGTTTATTCATATTCATTCCCAAGTGATAGTAAAAAGTTGTCGGTTTTGGTCAAAACAGACTTTTTATTATTCCAAGCTACACTTTTACTATTTAAAACTGCCAAGAACCTTTCAAAGCGAAAACCTGAATGCTCTTCCAAAACTTGAATATTCTCATTGAAGCTATGTGAGCGCAAATTTTGCCTACAATCTTTCACATATTTAGTTTCCTAATTTCGCACAACTAAACTTGGTGCACATTCACCTCCCCATATTTCTGTTTCCCAAGAAAATCATAAAACATTCTGTTACAGTTTTTTTCACTCTACGAAGTTAAGTGAAAGCGTCGTCCGATTTAGCCGAAATCGCCCGATAAACTGCATTGGGTCGGCCTTCTCAATCAGTAGATCTGACGGAAACATTACACAAATGTCTTAAATTTCAAGTCAAGGTAATTGTTATTAAGTTAACGCTAAATTCAACACAATCCTTTATTTTTTTAAGCAGGATAGTAGACAATACGAAACGACGCATAAATATCATGCCATGTACTCACCACCAGACTTACATCAATGTACATGAAACATGTTTGTATTTGAATTTAAAAAGTGATTGAATGTATTACAAATATGAAAAAAAGCATGTATGTACACTTGACCCACACTTTCCCTTGATTAAAAGAAGTAAGTACGTGGATGCTATGGGAGTCCTTACGTATTGCTAAGGGACAGTCAACTCTCAAGCAACACTAATCTTATTTCTTTGTCTATATTCCCCGATAGTAAAGCTGTGTCACAGCAAGTTGTCCCACTTTATTGGCGTAATTGGCTAATACTTGCCGGTGCCTCTAGTAACAGCCACCTGTAGACTCCATCTATAGATAAACTTCAGGAACAATATAGACATCTGAATCGGATTCCAATCTGTCTTTTTGTGCAAAATAAGTGCAGACAAAAAAAAAAACATGCTTTGCCTGTTACAACACTTCCCTGGTTTTAATAAAGCATACGAGGGAAGGTGGATGAATATCATAGTGACGCTTAAATAAGTGTTTGATGGGCGTCACGTCTGAACGAGTTATTGAAGTGAAATTTGAAAATGTCTGTATATATTATTGAACGGCAGTGTCCTTGAGCGCATTTGTAGCCTGTTACAGTTGTCTTGTGTGACGCTCCTAGTTTCTGTCGATGGAATAGGTTCAATTGTTTTTCGGACACTTCATTTTAAGATAGCTATTTGTGCAATTTCTTCTGCCATGCTGGATCTCTGGAGCTATTGTAGTTTTTACGGGGTAGACTATAGGCGGTGCTGGACAGGCTAGTAGTGGAAGAACCCTGTCAAACCCTTTGCCCCACTCAGAGTCTATCGAATAGCTTGGATTGTCCTGATGTTTTGTTGCCGCATTGTGTGCCTCGGCACCACTATCGCTGAATACTTATGTGCAACGGAACGAATAGAACAAATTGGATAATACACCAGCTTAGACGGCATATACGCATGTTGTTAAGCACTCTAGAGCACAAATAGAGTTGCACGGTTCAACGTCTTCAGGCCTCTTTCGATGCAATCTATTCTGCAGTTTTCTGGAAAATCCCTACAACAGCCAGCAGCGGCGATATAGTATGCTTTGTATTTATTGTGATATTCTTCCTTTTTCGTGGAATACTTATTCCTCGGTTCTCGAGTGGCCTTCCACAGCTTTCCTTCCGTGGGAAAAAAAATTAAATTACTGAATATTACCTAACTTTCATATCTTGCAAAGAACAAAAGTATTTGTTTAATTACGTAAGACTTCAAAAAAGCGGGCGGTACTTTCTGCAATGAACTAAAGTTTTGGTTTGTGGAGCTTATACCCAACACACTGCTCTTTCAGAATATTCTTTGCTCAAGTTTATGAAAATAAAAGATACTTCCTAGCCAGTTACAAGTAAGAAAATTATGCCAATGACTACTTCGCCCATTAATGATATATTGCTTCAATAATGAAATAGGCGAGCAATCAACTTGAGTGTGCGCTTCTCCCGGTTGGCCTCTTCATATGTTAGGGTAATGATACGGTGACATTTTGTCGTCGCTGTACATGTAGAAACGGGTGTCAAAAGACACGTCTCTGAGGCTTGGCTCCGTGTTGTTCTCCTAAGCCGTTTGTATCTACTTAACAATGACTTAATCTTCATTGAATCCTCAATAACTCCGTCAGTTCGAAGAGCGCAGTGATTATGAGGACTACAACTTTTCGACAGAGCAATTATAAAAAATGCAATTATTTTTGTATTTCATATAATGTATTTTGTAATTGTACATTTAAAATTTATGTTTGGGTCTTAACCCTCTTTCAAAAATACAAGAACGCTGTGTTAAGACTTGAACATCTATTTACTTTCTTGGTACATAAATTAAGAAACATCTACTAAATTAAATGTGCTCCACCACTAAGCAGGCAGTATCAACGCACCTTGCTGCACTAATATTCGGAACTTCCGACGATAATTAAAATGTTCCACAAAATGCTCGGTGGCTAATAATGCAACTCCGTTCTACATAAAGGCCAGGTATCTGTATTGGATCGTAACGGCTCTCAGCCTTGACCTGTTACTAACATCACATGTACTGCTAAAAGAGTTTTACCTTCGGAGGGAAGAATTGCCGACGTTGACCTAAGCATTCGCATGAAAAGGTTACGAAAGATCTTACAGAGTTTACAGACTCACAAAGCAACATTCATGATCAGATTACATCTGTAGATATTGCTGGATCCGACTCAGTTTGGCTAGCATTTTTACTAGCACTCCTTTGTTTCACTGCTACAGACCCTATTGTAGCCTTAAGCATTTTCTGGCGCAAGTTGACACATGTTTTATAAGCAATAGAAATTCATGCGCGTCGTTCATGATGTAGAACATATGTGTACATTTTAGACAACGTTTTCTCTAGCGATTGCAACTGTGGACCAGCGTTCCATACGTTCGTTTCCAATTCTGACGGAGCTCAAGGGAATCAACGACCTAATATAACGCGAATATGACCAAACGACGCGTCAGTAAGCAAAAAGTATCACTTGTGTATATCTGAAACCTGTCAAAATTGTTAGAAGTACGTTAAATTACTTTTTAGGCATATTCCAAGTCTAGAGACATGAGACCAATATTCTAGAAAATTACAGAATTTTTGCTCCGCAGTCTGCAGACGCAGCATGTTTAATCAGAGTTTGGTTGCAGTGTTCTATCGATTTTCTAACTTAGATTACTTAAAGATCACCTTATGTGAAATCAAGATCAGTGCTTTTTGTAGCTCGAAACCTGGCAGTCTTACCATCATGAGTAATTTAATGTTGTACGTTGAATTTACTGAAAAGTAGGTTTCCGTTAAAGTACTACGGATTACGTTTGCTAAAGATATAAGTAGCGTGAAAATAGCCAAACTTTCCATGTTTAGCTTGTTTTGTATTCAATGCGATGGGTTTACGGTTGCTAGCGCATCAGTCGCCGTGCCAACTTGCAACAAATTGTTATCCAGGCAATATGTTATATAACTAAAGCTGAATATTCACGTGCGTTCTTATTAAGTATATATGCTCAAAGGACCTGCTTTTTAAATTTGTGTTTCATCATAATGCATCAAATACGGGAGAAACTAAGTTTACGAGGACTTTAGACCAAGCTATTGCTGTGTAAAGAGCTAAATTGAGGGTCGTGTGTTTCAAGCGAAGCGTGTGCTCTTTTAACTGTGTAAATGTATTTTACTAAAAATAATTTGTTTTTTCTACTCTACATCAACAACGATAACTATACCGTTGTCTACATGCCGAATTGAAATAAATTTTATCACGTAGCTATCAATATACAATAAATGTGACGCCTCTTTCTGTACATGAAAGTGTTTTTATATGCAAAGGGTGATATTTCTAGCTATATATGCTGCTAGCTTCGCTAGGCATATATATTTTCTTAATTATAACATAAGTAAGCAATAAATGCTAAAGTAACTGTTAAGAAGGATATAAAGATAATGGTAACTACATCCATGCACAACGGTGCGTTGAAACTACGTGGACAGCAAATTAGGTTTTATGGCAGTCATAGCTCCGAACATGAACCAGGAAATACAGAGCACGCTGGTAAATCTAGAGCCTGATTGTGTTGCATCGTACGATGTTTACAGGCATTTTTTTGTTAAGTAAGTTCAGCTAGGCAACAGTCAAAGAAGTCTATGGCAGCAAACCAGGCATATATTGCATGAATTACACAATACTGATCTCAAGGCGAAGCTAGCAATCAAAATTTAAGGGCCGATGAAGTTGCAAGTTTTCTTTTAACGAAATCGGTTCAGCAATTTTCTAGCCCAATTCTACTGCAGCCAGTGGTAGTAATAAGCGTGCGTCTCTTCCACTTACAGGGATATTTCGATAATTGTCTTTTTGCAGGAAAGAAACTGAATTACTAAAATTTATCAGCCTAAACTCATACACTTCCAAGAGACCTATACATCGATAGTTCCAGGGCTAAGCCCACATGATTAAGGCGTGATATAGCTCCGTCATAGAATGCTTATTTCTTTGTTTTGACGAAATTAGTTTAATAGTTTTCTAGAAACGTAATTAAAGAACCAGATAAAGTACACACAAGCTAGCTACTTTTGAATGAACTTGATTCCTTAACAAGGACATCTAATCTTCAGGAATAAGCGGGTGTACGCTAAACAAAGCCGACATTTTCTAGATCTAGTAAAGTATAAGGGTCAGTAAATATGAATGTCGACTGCCCCTTTATGGATAGATGCCTTACACAAAGAATGTCAGCCGACCGCAGGGCTCACGCAAAAGTATCATAGGTCATTTTATGACAAGGTTGTCGTTCTGCGTTCTGTACAAATGAAAGACTGGCTCACTGTGACCAATAAGGCTTCCAAGCTCAAATTTACACTAATCTGTAAAAGGTTGTCATTTGCTAGTTATACAATTTAAATAAAACTATGTAGAACTATGTTCATCCACAGGCTGCATTTTATTCCATGTGACTAAACAAAATATGCAAAACGAATAGGAAGTTCGAAAAAACACTCAGTCGGGTAGAGGTCACTAATTCCATGTGGTTGCGAACGAAAATGCTTTGAATTGTACTAAGTATGGACAATGTTTCCATGTTTGCTATATCAAAGGGCGTAGCCTCGCGCCCGAATCCTAAGGTTAATGATTCCTCGCCGATTTTCTAACATATTCTTTTAGCTGTTTAATTACATCAATAACTAACTACAAATAAAAGGTTACGAGTAAATGTTAGAATTTAGGGGTAGTCTTAACTCGTATTTTAATCGTAGAAGTTTCCTTCAGCATACATTGGACTTCTAGGTGGCTTTTGTGTTCCGCTGTAAATTTGCATCAAACAAACGTATTGCTTCATCCCGAACTAAATGCATTTTTTTACTCTTTTAGGTAACAGCACCTTAAAGCAAGCACATTGTCTCATACGAAGGCTATAGCGAATAATTTTTCAAAAGTCTAATCTACTTTCTTAGCAGCATCTTCTTTTTGTTCTGCGGGCACATTACTTTGCATTTATCCTTCCGTGGACTGTTTTTCTTCTCCAAGAAAGGTCGTAAAAAAAGAGTAATAGTTAGCGCTATCTTATGATCGTGACACTACGAGCTCACCTCGAATGGCAGAAAGCCGCACTTTGCCATTTGGCAAATCGCCCCTTTTTCCACTCCAAAATACCTTTAGATTTTCCACACTAAACTTCGCAATTTTACTATGTGATCCCATCAAACATTATAGCGGGATTTAGTAAGCCAGACCATTTTTAGGCACGGAGAGGCGCGAAAGGAAGACCTTACAGAAGCCAATGATATTTGTTATATGCATTTTTATTATGGCTTATATATTATTATAACGTCAGCTACTAACGTTAAGACCATCTAAAGTGAAGTTACGAATATATATATATATATATATATATATGCGTAACTTCACTACATATATATATATATATATATTACAAGCTAATACGAGCTAGAGAACAACAATTTTTACTACTTATGTAGGTGTACGCAGCAGAGATTTAACGTATTTAAACTGTATATCAATCTAAACCTATTTGTCTGTGAACTATGTTGCTGTTAGTCGTCCCAGAGAATCCATGAGAGCACTCCACAAGGAACCTGAGCATTTTAAAAACAAAAACTGACAGTGTTTACTAATCTCGTGTAATGAAATACAATGATATCTTAGACGTATTATTGTACCACAGGTAGTGGTAACCCATGTTCTTATTTTGTAAGAACGAGTATTATTGGTGTTCGGATATTTTTATTTTATATTAGAAAATCGTTTTACTAATACGTTGGATTAGGGGGTGTGGAGCCTTTCGGCACCTAACGTTCAAGGACTCTGTTTTCAGTAAACATTTTTTATCTCTCATTCGAATGCATATCAGTTTTATTGGCTTTAATTAGGTAATTCTTAGCGATTTATGATGCATATAATAAGTGCAATTTTTACTCATATACATGATGCTGGTCGCCTTAGACGGTATCGTCTCTGGCTGAAAATCTAGAAGAAGTTAGTTAGAGTCTTACTATACAACATACGTAACACCACTAAATGATGAGTTTTTGTGCGAAACTATTCTCATGTTTTGACGTAAAACATTTTTCACCTATTGATAGAAAAATGCTATGCCAGTTTTAAGCAGATCGCTCAACCTAATACGCAATCAAAGCGAATCTAGCGCAATGTTCATAGCTAAATAAAGGCGTCTAGAACTTCAGTGGATTTTCACCTTGATTTAAGGGTACTTTCTTAAGTCGAATGAAATTCATGAAATTTGTACTATAGGTATGCAGAATTTAAATGCCAGTAACCTGTAGGCATCTTGACGTTGTTATTTAATCCTTGAACACTTGGACCTTACTTAATGGATAAGCAAGTCAGTCTTATACTATTTTATCGTATGATTCTAACTCGAGAAATAAAATCCGTAGATCCACTAGAGTTTCTCAAGTGATTTAAAATGAGATCTTTTCAGTTTGTTTTACATGGCAGTCCCTAAGGGTAGTGCCGCTTCCACGATAATGGTTCTATGCCTTTTGAAAGAGGATAATGATGGTTGCAGTGCCATGCTTGTTGCGCGCAACGCTATATTCTTACTACGCTCAAAGACACAGTGTTTGAACCATCTGAAAGGACATACTTTTTTTTCTTTCACGTAGCCTACCGTTATAGATGTAGATATGCAAATTAAAAGATGAAACCGGAACTAAGTGAGAAGGCTGGCATTTAATGGCGTTAATCGCCAAGCCGCTATTTTTCTCTATCTATTAGACTACATTGCCTCAATGTTATGCTCATATACTTCAAATAACATAACTGGAAACTACCTCAGGAGATTCCGATACGCTTAAAAGGGAATCATGTCCAGCAAAAGTTGTTTGTTCGCCATAGTGTTTTATTTCAGAAAGACGTACTGCGCGCGTTTTACAAAAATATTTAGACATTTACTGAGAAGAAGATATCACTAAAGAAAATAAGTAGATTATATAATAACTACAGCTTAATCGAGACCTAATTTGTAAAAATATAATCAAATGTCGTAACGACAAGGACAAGTCGCACTGAGACAATTCGCACAGAATAACATATAACACTAAATATATTATAGGGAAATAATGCTAGATATATTGCTTTATGTGCTATTATAAGTAAACAATGGATTTCTCTTAATAATCTATAGAATAATAGTATATTCTTATATAATGGTTTACCTTTTACATTTACAAGACTAAATGTGGAATTAGACTTGGGACCTTATGGTTATAAATACTTTACGCTACCGCTTACGTCATCCTGTTGGATATAGAGATCTCAAAAACGAAATTAGAGGACCTATTTGTACAATAATAGATAGTACTGTTATCTGTGTAAATGTAAGTGAAAAATACAATAGCAATATAATGCGGCAACCCATATTCATTCCCACACTTTTTATCTCAATCGTTGACATACTGAATTAGAACTCAAGAAAACAACTGACTGATATTTTGTAGAGTAATATTAGGACCCAGATTTCTTTTTATACTTGCTTTAGACGTCTTTATATTCGCTTGTAGGCATATCGACGATCTCTGACGAATTTCTGATCTATTTTTATTAAATTCTTTAAACTCATTCATGCATTTGAGGCTCATTTGAGTTTTAATGAAAGTCTATGTTAATGAACCTAGGTTCTAACTTAGAGAAAAATGTGTTTGTTTCTAAAAACTGAAAAAATGTACAACGAATAATAATAATAATATTTTGTAATCATTACTGTACTACAGAAGTCCCTGAGAAATCAGCAAATTAGCTTGCAGGGATAAAACCTGTTGATCTACAAAAATGACCCTGCTTGTTGTAGCACCCGAATCGTCTTTTAAAAAGCTAGTTTTAGTTGTCTGTAATAAGATAAAATTTTATAGTCGCGAAATATGTATATAGAAAGTGGAACATCTAAATCCGAACTTTTTATTATGAGTTGTTTCTAAGCATGTATATGAACAACAACAGATATTCCAATCAAATTTTTTGTATGCGCTAGAAGTGTCATTTCTGACAATAATATTTATTCAATATAACCATTATCCACTGCGACTCAGCTTCAATTTGGCAATAAAGCGACTCATAGTCACATTCAAAATATTCGTTCCTTAATCCGCAAATAACTTTTTATTAGTAATCATGTGTCAAGCGATATTAGTAGTCATATCACTATTCGGTAAATTGTCGTTAAAGTATGCTATGCACAAAAAAATCTAATGGAATTAAGCCTTGGACTGATAGCAGGCCAAAATCTTAACAATTTAGGGGCTCAAAACAGACAAAAATTCCAAAGACTTCAAAAGGACTCAAAAAGTTTCAAAAAGAACAACCGTTAGAGCTTCTCTGGACAATCTAATTGGAAATTTATACGTTACTCTTCCCAAACGGCCTTTAATTTCTGTATAAAATATTTAGGTGTATCAAGGATGGCTTTTTGAGTCATATTGATTAAATAGTTTTCAATTTAAAATTTATTGGACATCTTTAAGTCTGTCTCAGAAATAATCCTCGGATTTTTCAGAAGCTGCATGAAAACTAGCATTAACGTAGACCATCTATTTAGAGCGAAAAAGGAAGTTTTTAATCTTAGTGAGGATTTGTCCCGCGAGAAGAAACTGAATAATAGCTGATTCTTGCTAAAATCGCGAAAATAGCACGCCAATTTCCGCCATAATGAGTTTGTTGTTTCCTCTAGAAAAAAAAACTAGCTTTCATCAAGTGCCAAAAATATAATAGTTGAAGAATGCGTACCGCTGCGACAAGCAGCCCGACAAGGTCAGTCCACATTTAAATGATTCACCTTGTATGTATATATCAGTTGTAGAAATACCTTTCCCTATCTAACTTCGGCGAAGATAGTTTTTAGCAGCTCCATAATCATTAACATTTAAAAATGATCCTTACAGATGCATTCTGCTTCATTAGCACGACCGGAGCCATGGAGGGAAAAAAACATGATCCTTATTCCTTGTATTGTACAAACACTTAAAGAGAGAGACAAATGGTGGAAGTGAGCTGAGATCCTATCCTCAAAGCTGAATTTAGCCGCAAAGAGAGAGGCACCCTTCTAGGTCTTGACACTGTCATTAAATACGCAGCATGAGTTATCGTTACCATTGCTTTTACATAGTGCTTCAATATCTGGAATAACTATAACGCACGTAGTAAATGAAGTACGCATCGATACGGTTAGCTTAAGGATAATAGATCGCTTTTGATTTACAGAATAATCACAAGATATACAAAGATTTAATTCTGTAATTTATAGGACAACCTCTCGTAAGTGCGTTTTGTGCAAGCATGGTATAAGGCGCGCTTACAGCAGGCGTTCTATTCGCATTTCTTATCCATAATAACCTCGTACACAAAATCTGCAACCGAAATTTCTTTTGGCGTAAAAAAGCTACCAAATAATAATGATTAATATACAGTACAATAATGAGTAAAAATCAAGTTGGTGGACCTTTATTGTTCTAACAAGACAAATAAACATCACATCATATATATACATATATATACACATATATACATGCTAGTATTTAATTGTTTGCTATATTTTACTGCTGCCAATATAATTATATCCATATTTTCAATCTAATTTAAAGCCGCGTCTATTGTAACAAGGAAGGATGTTTTTCAATAAATATATAATACTTCATAAAAGATACATACCTTTGGACTCGCCCGAAGTCGACTGACGAATTGCCTTATGGACTCCCATATAGGGCATATCATCTTTTCGTCAAGGCTTGAACCGGAGGTAGGAAATAGTAGATAGACATGCCCTCCAATAAAACGACTCCTGATTATGTACTCACACATTTGCGTAATAGAGCAAGGATTGAGGGAAGTAAACGCAATGTTTAAATAACTTTTATTTCATAAATATTATCCATTGCAGACAAACAGTTTCAAGCTGTACTATGTTTCGTAAGTGACCAAATAAAGGATCAAAGTTGGTTTCCTGTAATACATTCTAATACATTAAGAAACTTGATTGTACGTGCTATACTCTAGACCAGTAGCAGACTTTCGACAGGGTTTCGGCAACTAATCAGCAATGGCCTCGTTTAGTAAATACTTGCTTTTTGCAAATATTCGACAATCGCACATTGTCTTGAGGCACCTTTCAAATTTGTAGGCCAAAACATTGGTTGCTAGTGTGCACTTTTCGTGACCAAAAGGTTATTCTAACTAATAGACTAGAAAAGAAAACTAATTCATACGCCAAAGAAAAAGTAAACCCTATACTTAGTAATTTAGCGTGAGGTTAAAGGAACATATGTATTTTACTACGGATTCTATTTGCGGAGGCCAGAAGTTCGTGAGCACCACCCACTTAAGATTTAAAATATTGTTGGTTGTCTCTTCAATGTCATTTATATATAAAGTCTGTATTGCTTTATTCTATTTCTAGTTTATTATAAAAAAAAAAAAAAAAAAACACGCTGTTCTCACCGGTATAGCTGCCATTGTTCGGTCACAAGGACCCTTAAAAGGGACACGTAGGCCAACGAGCTGACACTGATTGATTCTCGAACGTTTCTTGAAATGTTTGAATATATATTATGAAACACAGTTCGCCAGACCCTTGTGAAACTGTTTCTTTTAAATTGTGTGCTTGAAATGCTTGCTTCCCACATTTTCTTTATAGCTAAACTCATACCATGTGAATACGATTGATGTTCGCTTCTTCTTTAACGCAATTTAATTAAAATGCTTGAATGTACTTCAGTTGGTGCAAAATTTCTTATAGTAAACTCGTCAATATTGTCGAAGACATTGCAAACATGTTCATACATCATATTAACTTCTCTTCTGGATATTTTATAGTTACAGTTAATGAGTTATGTTCTGCTTAGCAGGTTATAAAACTATAAACTAAAAATAACCGCTCGCAAAATTCAGGCCAACAACCTTTCTTATGCCGCTTAAGCTGTTTTACATCCAAACGATTATTCGATTTGATATTTTAAATAAACAGAACAATATAAATAAACAGATTCCGGAGTGATAACAAATTGTAATGGCGGATTCTAGCTACGAAATCAGCCTCAAAGCTGCTTTGAAATTTACTGACTTTAAGATGTCAAATTGCGGTTTTCCTTTAATTGCGGTGTTTAGTTTTGGATGCAACCCTATTCCAGGTCGATAACTCTTAACCCTATGACGAACTACGATTCTGACTGACCATCAATATTGTTTGCACTTCAAATATGCCATTCCCTTAAGGACTCCCAATAAGGTTGCTTCTTTTTAACTAGATCAAATAAAAAATTGTTTTTTGTGCTGATTATAGATTACAGCAATGGTAAGATTTGACCGTTGATAGCTGGCAATTAACTAGCCGACTAGAGGGCATTATAACCACAGTTCGTAGGAAACAAAAGTGCACTCATTATAATAATATATACACTTCTCTTATAATGCAATCATTGTTCCGGGCGGGATACCTTTATTTTGAAACAACTTTTTTTGGATATCTTTTAGCCTGACGACGACACGCTGCTGCTGTATCTCGCGTAATTAAGAGCTACATCGTACGATTTGCTTCTCGATGCGCCATTAGGCTAGAACCTAGCCAGCAGCTTTCGGAACGTGTAGGGCTTTGGCGTAGAACAACGGACTCCCCAAGCTGTGACGAACACAGCGAAAAAGGTGTTGCTTCATAGATCTCTTTCGCTAAAGAATTCAAATGCTTGCCAGCTTTTAAACTTTGGATGACTGATCACAACTCTGAGACTTATCGTGCAATACGGCTAGAGAGTGGAGTCCCGGAGTCGCACGTACAACCTTGCCTACTGTAGTGTAGACCGTGGAGACGATCACCTCGATCAGGCGAAAAAAATCGCGGTAAGGGAACAGTAGGGCGCTCAACAGCCGTAGAGACAGACGCTCCATGGCTATGCAGATCGTTCGTTTTACTAAGGGTTTATAGGCCCACAAGGGTCCTGAATGGCAGACAGTGTCCCTTGCATGACCCGGGCTGTGATTCGAAAATTGAGACCAATCTTGGCGAAAATTCATATCGACGGATCTACCGGAGCCCCGAGCAGTTGACATTCACGATTCGCTTTTGTCTTCTGACAAATGGCAAAACTGCGAACATGCTCCCTTATCTTCACCCCGCTACGAGAAGTCACGGGACGTCAATCGGTAAGTGATCTCTCTTAAGCCCGTATGGCCTTGGGGACAAAAAGCAAACACCGTCAGCTTCGTCGATCGTGCAGAACATCGCTTGAGGACCCTGCGGGCCTAGACGACACAGCGTGACTATCCGTAGCATAAATCGGCTGGCCCTTCCATCTTTTGCTGTCGGTGACTCTGCAATCCAGAGCCAATGCTGACTTCCTCCTTATCACCCCTTTCGGCGTTTTGCTCTCGCATTGGAGACCCTGAAAATATTATATTAATAAAAAATATCATAGTAATGTTTTGGCTGTCACATTCAGCACATACTGTAGCACAGCACCTTATCCATTGTTCACAACACAAAACTGGCGCGGCCTCGTGGGCCTTTTGAGTGGATAATTAACCTGAAAATAGCCCAATTCATGACACTGAAAACATATTGCGTTTGTGCGATAACTCATGGGAATATGTTGGTGAAAAGTAGTTTCGCTGTATCCTGCGCCGCCCGTGAATAAAAAACCGGACGCCTGAATCAGGACACCGTAAAAAAACGTTAGCTGCCGCAACAAAAGCTGTAGAAGGAATCGGCTTATACTGTATAAAAGGGCTCCGGTTTAGGAAAACAACCAATAGTCGGTCGGTCGGCCTAGGAAGACCAACCTATAATCGTTGCCAGCAAGTCAGCTCTTTTAGCTTCATAAAGGTGAGGAACGTCTTTTTTATCATTTTATCGGCTTGAAAAACTTCCGCTGAATCGACCTCCCAGAGAATGCGTTTGTTTAATTTCTGTTTAAAAATTTCGTTATGTCCACTTCGGGTACGACCTTTAGATCATGCCGTACCGAATCACGTGGGTACGGCCTCACATTTTATAGAATTTAATCTTATGGTATTAAAAGTGTCATTTTCGAATAAACCTGCTGTCGTCAAAGCTTCGGCTCTATCAACTTACTGCAGATTGTCGTATTTTTTTGGACGCTACACCTCCTATCAAATTTGCAGCACTGACACTATTCGACCGCACGCAACTAATGACTCACTGGCCGGCTAAAGAGTATTATTACATACTAGCGGCCGGGACTGTTTAAATATTTGAGTTCAAACCTATGGCAATGCACAATAATTAATTGTTTTTACAAATTGTGTCTAAATTCAATGAAGTCTTTTCATTTACTCCAGTTACACCACAACAAAACTCAGCTACAGAAAACATAAGAATGTTTACATGCATATATCGTCACTGTATATGACGCAAAATTATTTTTTCTGTTTGCACATTGCGTTTTAGGCAACTAAGAAATAACTGTTGATTCATTATAATTTTTGTTTTCATTTTACTACGTTTACTACGTGTATAGTGCTTAAAATCCACAATCTAAGCCCGGCTATGAGCTTTTTAAAATCTTATGTAGCAAAATTATGGAAGAAAAAAGTTCATTACCTTTTATCTATTCTCGAAAAAAGTACCTAAAACTGTCCGAATAATGAACTGCAAACGGCCGATCTGACAGTTAAGACAAATCTTGTCACTTTTTATTTATTACCGCATGTGACAATTCTTTTTTGATACTCAAATCAAGCTAAGTATACAGAACCGCACTAGTGGAGCATCGCTTATTATTTGTCCTTCATGCCAGCTTAACACTCATCGGAACTTAATAAGGGTACATGTAGCTTATTTATAGATGACGATTTATAGAAATAAATGGTGCAAATTCTACACACTGGTTAAAAATTACTTCCGGAAAACATAGTCTGCGGTAAAAAATTATAAATTATGCGGGTCATCCTTCTATTGTACAATTTCTTTTTTCGCATATTTTATGATTACAGGGTTAGTTAATAGTACTGTGCATAGCTGCTTTTACGTACCCGAAAGTAATGTACTCGTATTAGAGTGCTTTAGTTGTTTTAACGTACGTTTGTCAAAACAAGTGAAGAATTTTTCATGGGAGAAGAATCGAGGTAACCAGCTGCTTTGTAATAAATAGGACTAAGTAGCAAATGACAATGAATGAATTTTCTTCTTCTAGCATCCTCAGAAAGCATTTGTTTAACTTTCATAGTACACGATGTGTACCTAAGGCCGTAGTTCGATGGTGTCCGCCCTGAAGTTCGAATAAAGTAAAATTACGTGAAATTAATTTATATGCAATAAAGAACTTATTGTCAAACAGAGATAACAGTAACGAATAAACAGAAAAATGTAATTTTTTTCTGTTAGAAGTTTTTCTATTAGAAGAACCGGAAGCGACAATTCCTCAGTAAATCCGGAAGGTGTGACGTGCTGCAAGCCAAAGGTAGACTAAGGAAAAACGTCGATGCTAAAATGAGCAACCGGAAATCAAATATGTAGCCTCTACACGCAGTATGAATAAGCCAATAGAAGGCCATGAAGTGGATAAAAATAGGAAGATGCAGTGAAACGAAACTTGCTTAAGGGAGGCCGCATCTAGGCTTAACGTAAGAGTTGTTAATTTTAATATGTATGTACTTGTAAATGGATTCTTATACCAAGTCAAAGCTTCGCCTTGAGTCGAAGCTGTTATCATGCTAGGCTATGTGAGAGCAAAAAGTAAACGTTAAGATTTTGTTGTCTAAGTGTTTCGACGTTGGTACTATGGTACACCTTCAGTTTGTCAAACTCCAGATTTTAAATCTGCTTTGCACAGAAAAGACCGGTGAAAGGTTCACGTAGCCCTTAATCACCCGTAGCCCATACCATAAATGCAAAGGCATATTGAGTTTACTAACTATACGTAGTACTACTAGCATCAGGCGGAGATCAAGAAACGAGCAACGAAAAAATTTCAATACCCTAAACTTATCAGTAACTCACAACCTGTCTACGAAATAGAAGTGACCCTTGTACATGGTCAGCAAGTTGTACATATCCTAACAGAAGGTACGACATGCCTTGTGACGTCTACCAAAAGTTACGAGGACCGTTCTTACGGCGTATGATAATATAATAATTTTTAAATTTTATTCTGGCGCTACTGCTGTATAAGAGCTTGTTGTTTCTAAAATAAACTGCATTCGAGCCGGTAGTAAACGCGTAGTCGCGTCACTTTGGACTAAAGCAAGCTTCTATGATATATTTTAAAATTATAGAATTAAGGTATACTTAAGATGTCATGCAGATTAAACTTTATGCTGATAATGTGGAAATGCAGCATATGCAATTCAATATTTAGTGATTGCACAGATCAATAAAAAGTCATGAAATCCACGATATTTGTGATTATTTATAGTATTTGCAAATGCATGTCCAGTGCCATTTCTTATACGCAGTCTACTTGAATCGGTTTTTACAGAAGTATTAATGCTATGAAATTCAAACGCTTGCAAAAAAACTATTTCCAAGAGAGTATTTGAATTAGTACAGTACTTCACGTTGGAACTTAATCATATTTATTGTTCGTCATAAATTTTCTTTTTTTTTCGAGTCATCGAGAAAAAGTTTAATCAGCTGTTGTGTGAGGTACAATTGAAATATGTTGTACGGTATGTAACACGTAACTACCGTAATCATGGTAAACACTGACTTATAAGGGTTTTACAAATTAGTTAGGTACTTTAAACAGATAAAATTTTAGAGCGCTAACATAGCGAAGAGGACAAAGAGTGTAAGACACGTAGTTAGTATTGCGAACTGACATTATAATTTACTTTCAAACATTAGTAATAATTTACTGCACTAAAACGAAAAAAAGAAATATATATATATATATATATATATATATATATCAGAAGTATATTATAGTATGAGCGTGTCGAGAAGGGCTTGTATGATATCGAAGGGGTTGCCAACACTCTTAAAAGAAGACCCGAATTATCATAGAGAAAGATGCTGTCATGAATGGATAAAATAATACGTCTATTTATTTTCAGACTCACTAAACTTCCAGATATCATACGCGGTATAAAATTACAAATATATCGTCGTCCACGGTAACCCGTGTCAATGATTTGCAAGAGTCATCAGCACAAAAAATATATTCGGTACTTGGTTTCGCATCTTTCTGCAACAACCATAATGTAAGCCGATGGCAAACGGGCAACTGTTAGGTATCTGTAAAGTATGCTTAGTGACGCAGACGGGCGCCAGGAAAATTACCACTAATGGCAGTGACGTATAGAAGGCCTCTGCTGTTTTCTAGCGTGTCGACTCTATAGAAGAGCCCAGGCTCGTGATCGGCGATCCTCGTCTCATTTGTGATGATTAATCGACTTAAATGAATGAAGTCATGCGCAATGGTTTCGGGGCGCGTGTCGGCTTGCCACTAAGAGAGAAAGCAGAACACTCCTGTCTCTATCTGATGTTTTAATCGTGTTTGTAATGTTCGTTTGGGTTCATGGCTTGCTTAGTGCCCGCTAACAGAATTTAAATAAAAATAATGCATAATTAGACCAGCGTCGTCTAGGCGCTTCTTCAAACGACTATTCCTGGAGAGAATGAAACCATAATGGATAGCATATGACGTTTAGCGGATCCAGCATAATGCTTGAAATAGTTGCTGCTGCAGTATTATACACGACGAATCGAAGCTAATTTGCCTACCGTTCCGATCAAAAGCAATAGCTGGCTTGAACTTGTCCGAGTCTTCAAAATTCTCTTGATGTACGTATAAAATTCAGTTTTATATCTTGATACTAGATATATAATATCTACCGCACCAATATGGTGAAGTTAGTGCTAGAGGGAAGCTGACAATAGTTAAACATAACAAAAAATAACCAAAAAATATATCCTATACTTCTTGATGTCAGTACTAATTCTTTGGAAATACAACAGATTAGGTCATTGACTAGCGTTATCTTCGGTGATAGATGAAGGGTTACATTTTCGCAAATATATTTTATACGTATTCTGTGTGTAGGATATGTTTGATTTAAAATTGTTTTATTTCCGAACACATCCAGTTTTTGGCAGTATATGAAAAGGTGGCATAAGCAGAAGGTTTCGTCGCTTTCAAACGACGAGCCTTGAGAAAGTTAAATAGAGAAATAAACCAAGTTGTGTGGTCGCATTTCGATAATGGTGTAGTGGTATGTAATGCGTAGTAAGGCGGGATGTGTTGGCATCGTAGTGATTAACCTTACCAAAATGCGACTCTCAAATATACACACAGTACAAAGCATCCTGCTTGCTGTCAGCACTTAACCGCAATAGGCCAATTTTGAATCTGCCGAACGGTCAAAGGTGTGCTACTCCAATGACTTCTTAAACGTCGTTTGCGTCAATAATTCTTTGTTAAGTTATTTTAATTAAAAATAAATTTTTATAAAGAGACTGGATGCAAAATTTAAGCAGAGCGCTACGCCGTTTGTCTTCTAGATATGTTATTTGCCTGGGATACTGGTGCCTTACTATAAACAAGCAGCGCTTCGTTGCTGAAAGGGGTAGATTACATAGTTATATGGATAACGGATCGTGGTAGAAGCTGCGGAGCATAACGGGCTCGTGAAATCTGTCGAATGACACACGTAATCATTTTTCTGCGTTTACAAGAATAGAAGGTTTGTAAGGGCGCAGTTGAACGCAATGCAGGATCTGGCTTGATGAGGAGTGCGCTGATGAGAATATAAGAATTCCTCGAAGTTAGAGCCTTTAGCGAATAACCTCCGTAATTACCGTTAAGCTTTAAATTTCAGAAATTGCTTGAACCTAGTGGAACTGATCGTCTCGAAAATCTCCACCAACAGACTTCAAGACGAAGAACGTTTGGCTCTGTGCGGGAATGAAAGACGAACGCATTAAGCGGTCAAAATGAGTCGCAGTAGTCTTTATGTGATAATACCTTTGTATATATGGAAATACACAATTCGCTCAAGATGCGGATCTGTTTATATTGAAATAAGTATGAAGTTTTGTGAAGCTGCTGATTTATTATTTTAATTATTCCCAAAATATGTGATATTGTTCCACTTAACATCAAAGTCTCCAGAACACACTGTAAAATGAAAATTTGCACATCATTATCAATTTAATTTTAGAATAAACATACATAGAGCATACAAACTTGTTCTTCGCAAGCATCAAGAGTTTTTAGAGTAAGTGTTTAAGCCAATAACAATGTTTTGTGCAAACTTATGTAACACTAAAGCAGTAGATTTTTTTTTCGCTTCTAATTTTGCTCCACGCCTGCTCCCATGCAGCAGCAGTACATAAAAGGTAATGCAAATGAGCGGATAGCATTTATGCGTAGATTCGCAGTGTGAAGAACAGAATGAAGTGTTAGCAACAATAGTGGTTAAAGCACTTATTGTTTAACTGCATATGAGTGCATCAACGCCCGGCTTGCTTAAGATACTTGACTAAGATTAATGAACACAGCACCAAGGATAGGAGTGTGGCGTATTTAATTTTTTTTCAATTTACCCATTTCATTATAGCTGCACAAAGAATAGTATAAAAATAACTTAATTGCCTGGGTGATCAACGTAGTCTATTAGATCTTAATGAACCATGCTAGTATATATGCCTTTGATGTCTTTTCCTACTGCTCTGATGTCATCTAATCCATATATTTAATTTCCATGTAGTGATTGTGCTAGTCATACGTATTAATATTTTTTTACTTTTGATGAGTTCTAAAGCACTCTAACTTTAGTACAGTATATACTGTAGCCTTCAACAGACCGAGCGTGTATATTTCGCAAAATTGGGTCGTTGCCGATTAGAACATCGGCTTTACAATGTGGAACGTCAAAGAAGAAACTAACTGGAATGGTTTAGATGGACTTTAGGCAAGCACACTACTTCCCGAGTGAAATCTCGCTTGGTTTTTCAGTTTTGTAGGTTTTACAGATGCCTGAACAACTACAAGCCTTAGAATTCTCTGTGTGTCTGATATAAATTGTTTTAATTATAAAATAACCAAAAAGCGTAATAGTTAGGAATACTTTGCACCTCACCTTTTTGGCTATCTGACAGTTTAGCCCAGAGCACCATCAGGTTGCCCCAAAAATGGTAAACATATTCTTTTTAGTCCTGTAATTAGATTTTTGAAGTAATAAAAATGCGTAGAAGCGCCATTTTACGTTCCAGTTAGTAAATAGGAATTCGTACTGCAAAACCTACAATACGTTTGCTAAAACTATAAATTAGTGCAGACAATTGTATGGAAATGCATAGAGATTTCTTACATAGTCAAGACAAGAGCACATTTTTGTCTACATAAAAGCATCCGTACTGTTATGACATCAGAAGGCAATATTGCCAACAAAGCAAGATAACGCAAGACAACGGTCCAAAATTGATCAAAACATCTCTAGCTCATTACCATATCCGAAACGTCATATATTCCTCGGTAGGTATCGGTTTATGTTAAGCACAGATATGGAATATAACAATGTAAAAAACGCAGTTCTCATGAAAAACTCAAGATGTCTCATCGTTTCTGACAACAAACCCTGATCTGCTCTCTAAAGTGTAT